>NW_011967238.1:1480355-1517046 GCF_000949405.1 Vollenhovia emeryi | reverse complement strand
TAAATGGGTCTGTTCTTTTTCCAAGAACCGAAAGCTATCATTGGCCGCGTTCAGCAGGCACAACTGTTGAGTGAGCGCTCAGTATGATTGGTTAATACTTTCAGATCCAGCCAATCATGTTAAGAAATCAATGGCCGCGTTCAGCAGACACAACTGTTGAGTGAGCGCTCAGTATGATTGGTTAATACTTTTAGATCCAGCCAATCACGTTAAGAAATCATTGAGCGCTCACTCAACAGTTGTGTCTGCTGGGCCTATATTCTGTACACGATTACCGACGACCATCGATACGTTAACGACGTTTGCGCAGCTTTTCTATCATGTAGAAAATGCTGCGCAAACGTCGTTAACGTATCGATGGTCGTCGGTAATCGTGTACGGAATATAGGCCCTGAACGCGGCCATTGAGCGCTCACTCAACAGTTGTGCCTGCTGAACGCGGCCATTGACTGTGTTCAGCAGAAGTTAGCGCTTAATAAGCGCTTTATGCTGATTGGATAAATCTAGAAGAATAGCTCTATTTCAGCACAGATCTGAAAGTATAATATCCAATGAGCGCAAAGCGCTTAGCAAGCGCTAACTTCTGCTGAACACAGTCATTGGCCGCGTTCAGCAGACACAACTGTTGAGTGAGCGCTCAGTATGATTGGTTAATACTTTTAGATCCAGCCAATCATATTAAGAAATCGTTGAGCGCTCACTCAACAGTTGTGCCTGCTGAACGTGGCTATTGGCCGGCCTTCAGCAGGCACAACTGTTGAGCGAGCGCTCGGTATGATTGAAAAATTGGCTGTGTTCTCCAGAAGTTAGCGCTTAATAAGCGCTTTATGCTGATTGGATAGATCTAGAAGAATAGCTCTATTTCAGCACAGATCTGAAAGTATAATCCAATGAACGCAAAGCGCTTAGCAAGCGCTAACTTCTGCTGGACACAGGCATTGTGTCCCTCTAAAGAAAATGCCTCTACAAAATTTCCTTTATTTTACAAATCATAAATCATGAGATGCAGGGATCCCTTTCGAGGTTGAAAATTCTACCGGTCGACTTGCCTCGAGATATCGATCTCTCCTTCTCGACCTCGACCTATCTCACTCGGCGAGACAGAATCGACGCGATGGCCGTCATGGCCGTCCGCGCTGGGTCGCGCATATCGTCGCACGACTGACTCTCGTCTCGGCGGTTCTGGTGGACAATTGGCGTCGATTATCTCCTATATACTCCCATTTCTTTCTCGCCGCCTCCGCGTCCGTTTCCACGGATCGGGCGAAGCCACGGAAGACTCGAGCGAGCGTGAACGACGACCGGGAAGCGACATGGAGGTCGACATGCCTGAGGATAATACTAGCGAGCAAACGGCGATGGAGATCGACGAGGACACCTCCGAGAGGAATCCGAGGGTGTCCGGCAGCGTCAAAGTCATGGCCTCCTCGGGCACCGTCGGCTCGGTGTCCATCAGCTTGCATCCACTGGTGATCATGAACGTCAGCGAGCACTGGACCAGACTCAGGGCTCAGGAGGGCAGCGATCAGTTGGGTGAGACCCTCTCCTCGATAGCTAACGGCAGGCGCAGTAGTCAAACCTGTCAATTAAATTACGTGGCAAAGCACTGTGCAAGTGCCACGGTGTGAATTCTGTCCATTAATGTGCAAGCGTATAACGTTTCAATAGTGCTCTCGGTCACGTACTTGCTCAATTGTAATCCACAAACTAACGCTCTGCATTGTCTCTGCATATACGAAATATTTTCAGTCTACGGCGCGCTGATCGGTAAGCAGAAGGGTCGCAACATAGAGATTATGAACTCCTTCGAACTGCTCTTCACCTGCATCGGCGACGACGTCATAATCGATAGGGATTATTATAATACGAAAGAGGAGCAGTTCAAGCAGGTATTCAGCGAAATGGACTTCTTGGGCTGGTACACCACCGGCGACATGCCTACCGAGAAAGACATTAGAGTGCACAAGCAGCTTTGTGAGATTAATGAAAGTCCCGTGTTATTGAAACTGGATCCGAGACCAAAAAACACAGAGGTAAATCTATGGCACGTGGGAGAAAATATTCTTTTTTTTATATATTTTTTTTAAAGCCTCAGGGTGCAATGTATTTCTTAACGACGCTAAAAGGTGACGTATTTAAAAACGACGGAGTTTGCTTGCAGCACTTATCCGTCTCTATGTACGAATCAGTGATCGACTTAGTTAACGGTGAGGCTACCATGTTGTTCGTCCCGTTGACTTATACATTAGCCACAGAGGAGGCCGAGAGAATTGGAGTCGATCACGTACAAAGGATGTGCAACAACGATCAGGGCGAATGCTCAGTGGGTGGGTACAGTAACAATGCAATTTGGATAAATTTTGTCGATAAACGCTGAGAATTAATTAAATGTCTGATTTCACGCGTACGCAGTGGCTGAACACTTGACGGCGCAGCACAGTGCTATTAAAATGTTGCACGCGAGAGTAAAACTCGTTCTAAGATACGTGCAAGCGGTGCAAAGTGGAGAATTGAAGGGAAACCACGAAGTTCTTCGAGCGGCTTGTTCCTTGAGTCATCGACTGCCTGTCCTAAACAATCCGAAATTTAAGGCTGACTTTTATAACGTTAGTATATACCGCTATAAAAACATTATCTATACATTAAATATATGCATTAATATTTGCTATAAAAATCTAAGTCCACAAAATAGTCGTTTTAATTTAATCCATTTTTATGTTTACAGCAATGTAATGATTTTGGCTTGATGACGTATCTCGGTATCATAACTAAAGGGTGTAATAATATAAATCAATTTGTAAACAAATTTAATATTCTGTACGATAGGCAAGGCGTGGGACGCCGTCTACGAAGTCTCTTCTTCTGATATGTAAATAGAATCTATTGTTTTTATATATGTCTTTTTTTACTTCTTAGATAACTAAGTATCGAACTCAGGATTAAAGTTTAAACAGCCAACTTAATCGAGGGATAGTTTGAATACTACTAGAGGTACGTTGTATTGAATATAAATAAAGCAAAGAAGTTACATTAGCAGTTCTTTTTGAAGTAAAATGTAATAGCTAATGATAGAAAGTAAGAAACCACCCGAAACATACATTATATCGTTAATATTGTTCAGAAGTAATATTTATTAAATGCTGTCTTGTATAAATGGTATGTTTTAACACATTTCAATTAACAATAACGTGTGATATTAATAAAAACTGTGATGCGTTTCAAGAGATCTTTCTTTGCTTTGCGTTAACATCGATTTAGCATTTAGTCAAATTATAATACAGAAAAAAAAGAAAATTACTTTGCAAATTAGATATATAGATATATATATATGTAAAAGTACGATCAGAGAATAAATCTTGAATATAGATGCAAAATTCCATTTTGTAATATAAATTTATTAATATATATTTCATATATATTTATATGCTTTTGAAATACTCCTATCATTGCTTAGAATGTGAAGTACAGCGAGATTATACAAATCATAGGATACTTTCACACGTTTTTGCTTTAATAATGGAAGACCTCATTTTAATTGATTTACATACTACCAAGCATACGTTTTCCTTTGTAGGCCATTATTACCCATTCTTTATACCCGAATGTATAATTCCACAACAGCGACTTATGTGTACACATAAGTTTTACCTTCATACAAAATTGCCCCCCTACACATTAATCTTTTCTTATAAAATACTAAAAGTTTCCCTCTAAAAATCTATTGGCATATTACGTATATATATGATATACACATACGTGTGTGTATATATACACATGTATACGTAATATATGTACATACATATATAGTTCGACTTAAAGTGTAGAACGACTTAAAAATATTATTGTACAAAATATAGTTTAGTATATTGTGCCTCATTAGTTATTGCATGTAACTGTAAATATCCCAGTTACTCGATCTGTACGAAGTAAAACCAGAATTGACCTCTCGTACGCGACTAGACCGTTATTACGTATGATTGCAGAGAGCTTACCACGCTCTCTCACGGCAACGTGACATTAACGAGAACTGAACGTCCGGTGTATCACGGTGTATCATTTCTTTTTCTCCATTACCTCGCGGAAATGTAGCGCGGATGATCCTTATAGTACAGCTTGATTCGACAGCACGATACACTACATACATAGACTAGAAAATATCGCAGCGACTACTTATCTTTCCCTATTTGATATATTGCCTTGTACAACGAACTGTGCGAGTTTGACTGATATCATTTTGATATGCTAGACGAGAGTAGTAGTTGAACCAAACAAACAAAAAGAAAACGAGATCCCTTTTATCAAAATGAAACTCGTATAACACGTTTCATCTAAGACTAGGCCTGTACGAGTTAGAGCTAATTACCTTGCGTTTAACTACAGTCAAATACCCGTTCATTTCTTTTCTTTTTGTATGTCCCTCCCGCGGAAGAGTATATAGTGATATATTAGTTTTTCAGCAGGCTGTCCTCGATCATGGTAGCCAGCATATCTACCAGAACGGACAGCATCGAATCGGGCTAAGGACCCGACTTGTCCATGCCGATGATCTCCTCGAAGAGGCTGTTCTTCCCTTCCACCCGTTCCTCGATCGCGTGCATGGCGTACTTCAGCATCGCGGCGGCCAGATCGCCCACCGACCAACGCCTGTCCATCAGAACTCGGCTCACAGTGTCTAACTGAAACGCGAATTTCTCAGTTGGAACAGTGAAGCGTTGGTAACGATAAATTGGTATTGCTTCTTTTCACCTTGGATAGACTGGGATTGCCGGAAGTGTAATAGATTAGTCTTGGTGTGCCTGCCAGGGAGGAGGCGAGCCATTGAACAACGAGCTTCAATTGCGGATCGCCTTTCAGTCTAGTCCCGCATCCCCAGTTGCCGGTAGCCACGGGCAACAGGCCTCCTCCTTGTGGACTGTGTTCGTGCGGCAACTACGCACACGATAAAAGGCAATCTATTATAAATTATTTTGTCGCCTTGTATGCCAGTCTATCTCCTGATGTGATAAACGTAATTAGTAAAGTTTTCAAATTCTTGTCGCTGTAGGAACGTGATTATCGGACGTCGGGTTTCTAGAGATACACGTAACATACAAAGCTACACGGTTATTATCGTTTTAGTTCACATGGACAATCATTCTGCCTCTACCATAACGATAGAGAACAGAATGTACATGGACGGTATTTTTACCCCGATATGGTTAATAACGAATAGAACGAAGCGAGAAACGTGTGAGTAAAGAATTGTAGAATTGGATAGACTGAGAGACAGATAAATATATTAGTTGTAAGGATCTTGCGAACACGATGACGATGCTTATCTCAGCTCGCGCGTCATGCATCCAGTCGGGAGACAGAGAGAGAGAGAGAGAGAGAGAGAGAGAGAAAAAGAACAAAGACACGAGATATCAGATCTCATCTCGACGAGTTACATCTTGCCGAAGAGTCCCAAGCCACAGAAAGTGCTCTTTCTCCAAGCGATTTTAAATACGGGTCGAACACAGTTGCTGTCTCATGCATTGCGATTATACACGTGATGCGGTCAAGTCATCAGAATCACCTCCGAGACACCGAGCGTGCTCGCTTGGCGCGTTTCACGCTCGTTTGCCGTCTGCCCCGACTCGGTCGCGGGCGGTGTGGACAGCCGTACGGTCGTATGATCATCGACCAACGTTTGGAACACTTCCGACGTGAACGTGACAGCCCAAAGTTTCCTACGTTGGGCGTCCCTCGCCTCTCTTACCATCTCGCACGAGGCGTCCTCGTAGCGATCTACGCCTTCGGACTCAGACACCTGTATAGCATTCCGGCTGCCTGTACTCCAAACTCGAAACTCTTCATTTACCGATTATTCTACATTGGCTTCGCTCGATTAAATCAACTTGAACTGTCTCTCATTCCATCTTACCACTCAAAGTTTGAAGGTACATCTGTATGCCTTGATATTACAGTGTGTCTGTATGTTTAACTCGGATTAAGGGACTACAAAAAGCATATTAAATTTATTCTCTGCTTCCCCCAAAGAAAGCACTTAAATTTGGATTTATTATAACGGAAATGAGACGAAATCGTGGGCGTTGAGCGCTTTCTTTCGATGAACCAAAGAATTCGCGAATTCGTTGGTAATTATTTCTGTGTAATGAATTTTATCACGGGACTTTTTACTAATTCAGTTATCTCTTTTGCAGATGTAACACGTTTAATCGAATGTTGTTCCTTACTGATTGCTGTCTCCGATTTTTCTGCCGAGCGAGCTCCAAACTGAGACTCCTCACGGCTAAGGCCAGCTTGTGCTGCTGATTTACGTCGTTTGCGTCGATGAACGGCTGCGGTTCGCCCTCCTGGACCGGCACACCTGCGAACGACTCGCTCAGGGCGCGTTTCAGAAGGGAACCGGCGAAGCGCACAACCGCCCGATCTCTCGCATCCAATTCCCGGTTCTCGTCCGCCACTATCGGATCCTCCAGCCACTTTGACAATTGCTCATAGACCTCCTCCAACTCGGAACAAAAATCTGCGCACACCGAAGGTTTAGATTTTCAGATTGTTTTATCCTCGTCGAAAGTGAACGTCGTGCGTAAGCGATCTTTTTCGGATACTCGCCAGAATTGTACTCGGTGCTAAAACTATACTTGCTGCTCGCGCTTGTGTCCTTCCTCTGGAACATGGGCCCCTGACTCTGCCGGAATCGGCCCAGCCACTTTTGCTCCGCTTCTAAAGACTCCTTCAGGAACTCCTCGTCCACCGTCTCGTCCCGCAAAACGAAACCCCTCGAACCTCCCCTTTTCAACCTGCAATGTCCGGTAAGAGTAAAATCTAAATCTAGTAAATTAATAACTGCAATAGATTGAATGCAATTATCTATGTATAATACATGTAATATACATAACAAGTATAATTTTTATAATATTGTAACAATTATATAATTACATGTATCTGTATTTTACGGGGCAGAACAATGACGTGATGAAGTTCAGAACGTTAGATACCGCGAGAAAATGACATTTCCATCACAGAAACTTTATATATATTTGATTATCTTTGATTTATCGTAGTAAAAATATTATCCGGACCTCGGAGATGATAGCTTTCCTATCATTAAGCTATCGCAGGTCTTGTGTATTAATATTTTTCTGCCCACTGAATTCTTCATGAATCTCTTGATGAATGTCGACTTACTTGATATCTTGATCGCCAACGTGGCTACCACTAACACTGATACCAACGGCGTAACTGCTCTCGCCGGAGGAGGTGTTTGAGGAAGTCGCCCCCGTCGCCGTACTCTCTCGCTTAAGAGCGTCTTTCAGTCGCTGCGCGAAAGTTCCTCTTCTCTCGGGCGTATCTAACTGCGCGCTGTAGCATTTGATCACCTTCTGCTCTTCTTCCTCTGAAAATCGTTCGATTATTAGAGAAACGCACATTCCTCTCTCCCTCTCTATGAATCATCGTTATTTTATCGCGCGCGCACCAGGTTCCTCGTCGATGGTCTCCTTAGCGCTATGGAAACTGTCCGTGCTCTGACTATTACAACTACTGTAGACCGACATCTGGCCGAGCTGTCGCGTCACCGGCAGAACTTCGCCGCTGGATCCGAGCACGATGAATCGGTTCCTTCGGTTCGTGCAACTCGCGTCTTTGCACACCTTGAGAGGACTAGGTGGTCTCATCGATTTACCGTTAGGCCTGCTTCGCACTTCGGTCGCGTTCTCTAATCTGTGGTGCTCGTCGCGCGACGAGGCCTGCTTGTCTGTCCGAAGAAGAAAACGGAGATCATAGATGCCAAAAGGCTGGTTTGAGCGAATTACCGACCGCTTTCTCCCCCACCTGTCTTGGAATTCTTGCCCGTCGCGAAAACTTTATCCTCGCCCTCCGTCTCCGGCGGGGTGCTGCTAAAGCTCTCGCCGATCGGCGACAATCTGCGCGAGCCCAGGCCAACCTCCGCCTCCAGTTCGAACTTGATCGGATCCGTGGGGCTGCTGGGCACGTATCGCTGACGGAATCCCAGCAGCGACTTGTTCATCTCCCGCAAAATGTTGTCCTCCTCGAACTGCGTCAATGGCAATCGCGAATAGTCCTCGGGATCTATGCAGCAGACCGTTACCTGCGCTCGGAAAACTGTACGATTGTTTGCCTTCCCATCGCAGATAGCGCGAATCCGAGATCCCGCACTTGACTCACCACGTTCGGCTTCGAGATACCCTCGAATATCGCCTTGTGCCGCGGATCGTTTATCCTCGACATATGCCTGACGCCCTCGATTATCAGTACTTCGTTGTCTTCTAAGGCCTCGACGGACAGTATCGCGGCGAGCATCTCCGGGTGCGTTGCCACCTGCAAGAAGATTCAAACTTGCAATCTATTTCAGCTAGATGCATGTACACGGCATGTATATGTCAATATATTAGAGCAAATCTGGAACTTAGTCAAGGAAAATAATTCCAAGACAGGTAGAAGATTATAATTTCTCTCAATTAATTCCTCGACATCTGTAAAGGCCTATGTCCACGATGCTAGAGCTTGGGCCAAGTTATCTTTATTAATTTTTAACATTGTATGAAGAAGTTTGGGCTTTATTTTGAATTGACTGAACGAAACACTCTTCGGTAATCTGCCCTGAACGTCCGTGTGACATCTTTTCCTCTGAACTCTAGATTCAGTCTCAAGTATTGACATGTGTATAATTGAAAATCTTGTTGACGTAAAGGGATAATCGTGACTAGTTACATGCACAGTCTCCTGCGTGAGATCGCCATCGAGCACGCCGCCGCCAATTTTAGCATTCGCGAAACAAACTTGCAGTACTTTTGATTCCGACTCGACTCTTTCCAATCGTCCCTCGTGACGTATCGTCAGCGGGCATAGAGGTACGTTGCTTTCCAGCCAATCTTCGATAGTCAACCACTGCTTAGACGTCATTACCTGCGATAATCGTGTTAAAGGTTTTGCACTTTGCGCCTTGTTAAAGCAAAGGAGAGATAATTAACAAATTCAGAATGAAATAAGGACTCGGAGAAAGTCTACTCAATCGCGCGTCGCGCAACTTACCTGTCTAGAGATTATTAGACGTCCGTCGAGCGCATGCTCCGTCTCGAGATAATTATAGTAATGAAAGATGCTTCTGAGTTTGGCTTTCTGTGCGTTTCTGGAAAACGACAAAGTACTTAGAAAATCCATCGCGTCTTCTCTCCTTCGCTTAAACGTAAAGCGGACCGACGGATCTCTCCTCGACGATCTGATCCGCTCGGGAGTAGTCACTCACTTGTGGAGGTGTCTGAAGAAGTTGGTAAAGTTGAAATCGCGCAACGTGGGGTGGGTCTTCGAGGTTCTCTTCGGGTACGTCGAGAAGAACGCATTCGCGATTAAAGAGGAGACGAAGGCGTAGCTGTACTCGACGCTGTCACCTGCGTACAACGAATTGATTTTCGAGTCATCGAGGTGCACAGACGCGAGAGCTTAGAATCGTACAAAACTCCCGGTTTGCTAGACGGCGAGGTGTTTTACATCGTCGCGATATCTCGAGGAATGTCGGCTCGCGCGATACCTTGCTGCTGGAGACTGAAGTGTAAACCTTGCGGGGGTTTCGTAGACTTCAACGCCTTCGCCTTCTCAACCATCCGCGGTATTGTCTTCGTGAACACTTGCTCCCGTTCCGCGAGATCGAGATCGTTGTCTAGGAAGGTTCCCAACATGGAGAATAGGTCGGCGTCCTGCGCGTCCTCCTCGGGATCGAGGCTTATGCTAAACGAGACGAATGCACAGCGCGTTCAAACGCGGTCGTAAAGGCAATCGGAACTTGGTTATTTATTGCGTAAATACAATGCAATCGATTGTTTATCCATCTTTTCGTCTCACGTGCGTCGCGTTTACTCTAGGGTGCAATTTAACTTGGGCAAGCAAATACGTTAAACGTAAGACTAGACGGCTTGCGTCAGGCAACCTTGGCGAAAGAGTAGGGTAACGCGAGTCGTACTTGCACATGTCATGCAGTCGTTGCATCGCGTCTATCAGGTCCTCGGAGCTCTTGGCCGTGGCGGCCTTGTCCAGCTGCTTGACGACGGCCGGCCACCAAGGCAGGTCGCACGGCAGCATTACTAGAGCCATTGTGGATCTGCGAGACAGAAAAGCAATCGGCTCGATCTTTTCCTCCAGCGTGAACTCGTCAAGGGTGAAAAATTTCATTAACGAGTTGAAGGGGTCAATTATGGATCTTTTCTTCTAGCGGTGAATTCATGAAAAGTGAAAATTTTCACTGACGAAATTTATGCGTGCCGGAATTTCAGCGCGCAGCTTAAAGTTAAGCGACGTCGGTGAAACCGGGCCTTAAAAGAATATATCGCCTCTGCGCGAGAAAAGTGGCACAAATAGTCAAAAATAGCAATTTTACAGGAGAACAATAAACTTTCAATCTGTTTGCGCAGAACGTACAGAGCTACGAGAGCAAGTTACGAGTCTTGCGATTTTCTTTAGAATTATCCCAGCGAGAAATGACTCGTCGATCGATGTTGAAAACGATGTCGAATCGTCAAGTTGACGTTCTCACTGGGACAGCATTAATCACCGAAGATCTCGACGTCCGAATAACTTTTGCATATCGGACTTTAAAAGAGTCTTTCGCGCGCTCAAATTCCGGCGCGCAGTTTCCAGATGTTAAAGTCTCGAGTCTCCAGTTTCGCTTTTTTTCTTAGGTCCAGTTTCACCAACGTTTCATTTAACTTTAAGCTTAGCTTAATTCGTTCTTTGTCTCTTTCTAAAGTAACAGTCGGAAAGAGACAAGGAACGAATTAAGCTAGGCTTAAAGTTAAACAACGTTGGTGAAACCGGGCCGGAGAAATGATTTGAATATCGATATCGAAAGGATGTCGATTCGACCTCAGTTTGACGGTATCGATGTCGATTCAATTTCGATATCGATCGACGAGTCATTTCTCGTTGGGTATCGCGATCCCTCGTTTTTCTAAACGTTCAGTTTGTAAACGGTCAGGCAGGAATACGTTGCAGAAACGTCCAGGCATCCCTGCCTGTCTGTTTACACGAAAGATTCCGGATTCCCTCGTCCCGCCGATTATATCCCGAAGTGTCGCCGTTTGTATTCCCTCGCGGAGGAGAACGCCTGGTCGCGCACGCAGGCGCAGGCCGGAGGGTTGGCTGGTTAGTAACCTCGTCCCACGAGGCGAATATAATTAGTTTCTCCATCACCGGGGAGAGAATTCACCGGTCGTCGACGGGACAGCGACGACGACGACGACGACGACCGGAGCCGCCTCCACGGAGCGCCGTTTTACATAATCACCTCCTTTGTCCCTCGCAGACCACGTCGAATCAGCTGACGCGTCTCAGCGGGCCTCACGTCCTGCGTGCCGTCGTCGCGACGACGTCGAGCACCAACGGCGACGATCCCGGTGTCCCGATCGCTCCCGCGAGACGCCGGCACATAGTCGAGCGCGGGGGAGGAGACGCACGATGGACCCTCGCCTCTCGCTGCGGCCGGAAGCGAACCCCGCCAAGTCCGGGGTGCCCTCGCGCGTCCTCGCTAGATCCTCGCGATCCCTTCCACGAGTTACGCTCCCGGCGAGTCGTCCGAAGCCTCCACGACGACGGAATCCACGGACCTTCGGCCTCTGAACGGGCCGCCGTGCGCCCCTCGCTCTCCGACTCGCAGCCAGCTGGTGGGCGCGAGGGCTCTCTCGGATCTTCGAGACGAGGGTGGTACTTTCCTTGGGGAAACCCGAGGAGCCCGAGGACACGCGCGAACACCCCTCCCCGCCGGCTCGATTGATCGTCGTTGCGGCCGCAGCGGAGCGGAGCGGAGCCGAGAAGAGCGGCCGCGCGAGTAGCGAGCCGTTACTACTGCCGTCGCGACGCTCGCCGTCCGTAACCACTGCCACGCATCCCCCGCGCGCTCGCCTCCCCCGTCGCCGTCGCTACTTTAACCGTCGCGAGCGCCGGTCAGCGTCGCACCCGCTATTTATAGAAAGCGGCGCCGGCGCCCTGCCAAACTGTATATAGACGCGATATGGTGTAGCGAGTCGAGAATTGACCAGGTTACCCCGGTCGGATCGCCAGGATTCACGAGGCTGCGCGTCAGTCACGCGTTTTTTCCCAAAAAGAAAAGCGTACGATTGTTATCGAATTTTATTCGACGCTATCAATTAATCCTTTCGTGTCGAGTTTTTTTTTGTTTTTTTGTTTTCAGTAAATGCATGCTAAATCGTCGAGTCTTTTTCGATCCCACAATCAGGATTTGTGTATCCTGATGATACGAAAGGGTTAAATGTGAAGCTTCCGATTCCTTCACAAGGAGAAATGACCCGTCGATCGACGAATCATTTCTTATTGGAAATGTAATCTGATTATATTCCAGGGAAAGTTACTTTGTAAAAGTATCTACACTGAAGAGAAAATCTGACAGATTCAACCAGTCGTCTGTTAGAAAATGGACGAAACAGAATTCCTTTAGGATTTACCGGATGTGTAGTGAAGTCTTAGCAAACTTCTGGTTATGAAATATCTTTCATGGTAAATCCTAAAGGAATTCCGATTCGTCCATTTTCGAACAGACGACTGGTTGAATCTATCAGATTTCTTTTCAGTGTGGTTACAGTTACAGTTTTTTTCCCTAAAACTGTAACTAGTTACAGTTACTCAAAAAGTAACAAATCGTTACTTTGCAGTTACTTTCTTGCAATGAAAATAAAAATGTCAAATCTGCATTTGAATTATAAAGTGTCGATAAAAGCGTTTATGTGCAAATGCAAGACCTAATGCGATCTGTAGAGGTTTAGAAAATATATAAAGCAACTATTGATGTAACTAATTAAATTACTAGTTATCGAAAAATGTAAAGGTGCCTTTTCATGCTGACGCTTGACGCTCACTTTGAGCGTCAAACTAGTTACTTTGGGGACTTTTTTGAATTGTAGCGCTAAGTGGACGCTTGACGCTGACTTGGAGTTGACGCTCGATTTGAGTGCCAAGACGCTCTATTTAGCGTGTAATTGAAGTAAGCAAACTCTCCTTCGCCAATATTTTTAGATTGCACAATTGACGCTGTTAACGCCAAGGAAAGCTAAAATCTTTTTAGCTTTTCCACTTGACGCTACAATTAAAAAGAAGTCCCCAGAGTCAGTTTGACGCTCGAAGTGAGCGTCAAGCGTCAGCATGAAAATGCACCTTAACTGAGTGAAGTTACAGATGGAGAGAAAGTAACGAAGTTAAGTTAGAGTCACAAAAAAAAAGTAACTGTAACTTCGTTACAAGTAACGAGTTACTTGCCAACCCTGTTATATTCTATTTATTACTTTAAACAGAGATCTTAGCCTGGCAGCTAGTTTGACGTTCTAGAAAGATGGAATGAATCTTCGAAACATGATAACCTTAAATATCGTGTCGCGTCTTAAGCTCGACAGGACTCGGGTTTTCTTCTTTCTCTTCGCAGCAGATTAATTGTTTTCAAGTATCTCTTTGTCGAACAAATTCTCGTGAATTTAAAAGTTATACGAGCGGTTCACTCGGGGTCTCTTATCAAAGTCCGAGCTACGTCGACATATACTTTTGCTTCAAAGTCGGAGTTTGTGAGAGAGCGCGTATTATATCTTTAAAATGACCCGTGAGTCGCGCACTTCATTCAAGAGCTCTTTTAGACTGCCAAAAGTATGTATCGATGTTGGAAGATCACTGCTGTACCGATGGTAGGTCGTCGAACTCTCGAACACCTTGTACGAAACCGAGAGCAGACGCGATATCTATGTATATTTGTCGTATCTCGTTGTTTCTTAATTTCAGAGCGGGGCTTCCTCGCACTGCGATTCGTGAAACGCCGACTTTTTTCAGCGGCGATCAATCTCCAACAAAGATCTGTTGACTTGGCGAGAAAAGCCGGTAATCCGATATGAAGCTGACAGTGGCAAACTATTGGCAGTTCGCCATTAGCAACCTTGTACCAGATTTACTCAACGTTTACTCATAACTATTTATACGTTGCACGCTTGTACACAATCTATCTGCACGTACCCTGTCGATTCACCGATGACGTGGCTGTTGAATACTGCATTGTAACATTTACGATTGTACTTGTAGTAATTTAATTAAGTCACAATTAAACGCGTAGATTACACTTATGTCATACGAGTTAAGCTCTCAGAAGTCAAAACTGATCGATTCTATTTCCTATAATATCCAAGCACGTGACCAATCCATATCTTCATCCGTTTTCATTACTCTTTGTCTTACGAAGTTAATTGGTTCAGTTTCTGATATATTGTAGACTTGTGCACGAATTTTCTTTTAAAATGTATTCTGTAAATCATGTAATCGTGGGACAGCATGGCATTTCGAAGAACTTCATGGGAGTTTTTTTTTAAACTACCTTTTTAATGTATGGTAAAGTTTACTAGTAAAATGTAAGTATAATTACTAGTAAACTGTACAGTAAGATTTCAAAGAACTCAAAATTCTTCGAAACGCGATGTTGTCCCACGATTACACGATTTTCAGAAGTCAAAACTGATTACATGATTTTCAGGATAAATTTTAAGAGAAAATTCTCTCCGTGTGTAAACACGATATGTAACGTAATGTTAAAATATAACAGCGTAATGTATAATGCGTAACATAAGTACACATACGCGTGTAAAAATATTACAATGCAGTGGAGCACTCGCGTTGGATGTAACGGCAGTCGCAGTCGCAGTACCGCAATTACGATATCGCAACGTAATATCGTAATTTCCTACGAATCGCCGTTTTGTAATATTTAATGCCATGCATTGTGTCCCGCCACTGTGCACGGCACAAAGGCGAATAAATGAGAGCGTTTCGAAATGCGCCGGCGGCAGGTGGGCTGAGCCTTTGGATCGGCGCGCTCGTACGCGCGGAGATATCAACGCCCGATCGAGAGGGATCTCGCCTAATTCGCATAATTGGAATCGAAGTCTCCGCCGCCGCTACGTCATCGCGCGAAACCCACTCGGGGAGGGGGAGGGGGCACCGCGCGTTCTTCTCGCTCGTATTTTCATATTACATTGTACATTCCTGCCGTTTGTCACCCGCTTTGCAATTAGCGAGAATGCGTACACCTAGAAAAAGTTTCTTTGAAATGAAACAAATCTTTAAATTTTCACCTTACTAGACTTTCATTTAATTTCAAAGAAATGATCTATTTCTTCTAGCGAATGTTTCGGTACAAGTAAATAAAAATTTAGTAGAGTCAAAGAAACGTGATTGCAACGTGTCTCATTAATTTCATTTAAATAAATCTTTTTTTCTGGGTGTAAGAGGGGGAAGTGGTGCGAGAAAAGCTGCGTCTGAAGTCAGAATATTTCTTCGTTTCTTTAACGAGGAGAGGAATATTAAGGAGACATTCATTCCTTCGTGAAAGTATGCGTTTATTTAATTAGAAATCAGCACTCGCGCTCGAGGTAGAAATTGGCTGGAACGTTGTCAATCTTCATTCAATTAAATGATCGTTATCGATAAGCTGTCGTGGTCTAAGCAGACTCCTTCGAATTTCTGACGTCACAGACGCACCGGATAGGGTATGATATGTGCGAGTTAAACACCGGCGTTCATTAATACGTTGTTCGCCTTTCAGGTGCGGAGAAATTCGCCTGTTCGTATGCAGCACAGACGATTACGGTTCCGACAGGTGCCACCACCTCGCGGAACCGTTCGCTCGCTTCCGCCGCCTAGAAGCTCAGGAAAGTATCGTGCGAAACTCGCGGTACCTAAATTGCGTGCATACAGCTAGAAAAAAAATCTACAGTCGCCGGCGAAAGAAACGTATTCGTGCGGCGAGTGCAGGAAAAAGAGTCATTCATTTTGATTTAAATAGATCGGTAACATTTATTCCCATGTCATCTTCCGTAATTGTAAAATCGATGAAACGAACGTCCGTGAAACTTGGCAGAATAGAACCTGGTCAATAGTCGACGAACTTATTATTAGTCGACACTTTGTAGAGAATTTTGAAAAAAACTCCGGACTTTCTTTATCGCTCGCGAGATCATCGATTGCGCGCAATTAGTTACCGTCGAACTCGATGGCTCTTGCGATTTGAAAAATTGTAGTCAAGTAAGAAATTAGCGTGACAAGAAATATTAAATTTTCAGCTACGAGCGTTTGACGAGGCGACGTCGGCGCCATGTTGTTCGCCGCTACGGTCCTGCTCCCATTACAATCGCGCGGACCCCGCGGTCCCACAACGGGCGATTGTATCAGAGAACTGCCGGAGAACGAGAGAGGAAGGGGTCTCCATGTCGGTTCAGTGAGCTCACGCACGTCGAACACTCATCAACGCGCGGCAACCGTCGGCGGTACGTCCAAAAATGGCGTTCCTCGTGTAGCCGCAGCTCGCCGACGACGCCGAAGTCCGTCGCCGACGTTCGCCAACGTCGTCACGAGCCGCCCGTCGAACGACCTGGTGGAGCCGCGAGGCACCAGCCCCGTGGAGGAGTCAACGTAAATATACCAAGTTCGCATACCGTGCGTTCCTGCGCCCTGCGTGCGCGCGGTTACGTGGGCGGGTGGATGCGTGTGCGTCATGTGCGCGTGTATGCGTGCATGCGTGTGTGCGTGTGGATGTGTGTATTTCCGTTCGTCGCGACCACGAGATATCCTCCGGATGAGCGCGACGTCGTGGAGGTCTACGTCGCTGCGCCCGAGCGCTCGGACTGGACGAGTAGGGGGACTCCGTTTATCAGAATGCCTCCGACCAAGTGCTCGAGCGATAAACCTGTCCGGAATAATATAGTTGAACGAAGAATTATATAGCGACATCGTCGATTAGAGCCGCAACTAGTCGCGCGTTTAATCTTGCCACCTCGGGAAGACTGTCAAGAGTAAAACGAGGCGATAACGAGGAGGATTCTTGGGAACGAAGAGTTCTCTGTCTCGCGGATTTGTGAGAGACCGACGCTCTGAAATCTTACGATAACGGAGCTACAGGGTTCACGCTACCGAGTGTCCACGAGCTCTATTTCGCGGAAGAATTTCTAGAATTTCTAACATAAACTTCCGTATAATTTAGGACACTGTCATACCGAAGATACGTAAATGAAATAAGTATTCCTAAACACTCGCGAATCTATGGAACTTAAAGTCGACGATCAATTGCGATTTCAGGGATCTATAAATTTAGGATAACATCAAGAATGTTGCACGAGAGAAAATGTCGATTTCTATAAAAAAGAATTGCAGTTTGCAAGTCTAAAATATACAAGGAATTTGATCAAATACTTAAGATATCAAAGATCTAAAAGTACGAA
Organism: Vollenhovia emeryi; assembly: GCF_000949405.1. Taxonomy (NCBI): domain Eukaryota; kingdom Metazoa; phylum Arthropoda; class Insecta; order Hymenoptera; family Formicidae; genus Vollenhovia; species Vollenhovia emeryi. The sequence goes on along the minus strand of NW_011967238.1, from coordinate 1,499,788 downwards.
ATAAAAGAATCGTAAATTCGCGAGTCAAGGCCCACGTCGAGAAAATCCATCTTAATCGCGTATTGTTCTCAAGTGAAGCGAGATTCTGATAAACGGAGTTTCACTGCTACCTCTTCGATTTCGGCCCGTCGATTGCGCAATCGTCGCACAGCGTGCGAAACGCCCGACAACGATCTTCCATAGAGCTAATGAATGGAACACGCAGAACACCTAGATCGGCCGCGATCTACGCCGATTTTTCAGCGCAGCGTTCCCTTCGAGCGACGTGAATGACGGGCTGGAGATACGCACGTGAGTGCTATGCGTGCGTGGTGAATAAAATTTGAGAGTGCGGTGAAAGTCGTTGCACGCCGGTGTGTATCGCTTAGTGAATTTGATTCGCGAGTGTCGTTCACGTGCGGATGCGCGAGAGCGATCCTTGTTTGATTTCGCCTGACACGTTCTGATAAGCGTCGAGATTTTTCCCCGTCTGTCTAATACGTTTAAGGAGCAGAACGGCGATTCTCTCACAAATAGCGAATTTGATTGCTCGCACTAGTGCGCTCTGAGTGCACACTAATAGCGAATTCGGCAGCTTGCACTAGTGCGCTGAACACTAAGGTTTGTTTACGCTCAGTCAATTCCTATATTTAAGGATCGTCTTAAACACTTTTTGAAATGCTTCTTAGCCAGTAAAATGATCTCTATAGCATTTGTATGGATTACATTTTTGGCTAAATCTAGCATCGTGGACACAGGCTTTAATTAAGACTTGCTTGTAGTCAATTCTTATATTTAACTTTGTCTTAAATACATGTTCAAAGAGTATTTACCAAAAAAAAAATTATCCGTACGGATGCTGTACAGATCATTTTACTGGCTAAGAAATATTTCAAGAGACATTTAAGGCGATCCTTAAATATAAGAGTTGACTGTCAACGAGCATTAGTATGCGCTCAGCGCGCACTAGTGCAACCGAGTTCGCCAAAAGTCAATTCTCTCGCGGCGATTTTTTTATTACGTCTCAATACGCCTCCCCTTTCGATCACGGTTATCGGAGTCACGCGATCTTAGGTCGAACGATTCGGGCCGTGCTTCGTGGACTGTTATGCAACACACGTAAAAATGTCGAGGGGAGTTAATTAACGCCTGGACTTTCGGCGGCGCGTCTTATTTGCACCGTAAATCGTCCGGCGAAATCGGGAAGAGCCCGCTGTTAATCGCCGAGAGGCTGCGCCTGCCGTAGATTTTTACGCACTTACGCAAGCGTCACCGGTCAGACGGGCTTCGGAGACAACAATGATGTCATGCCGCGATGAAACATTCTCGCCGCTGGTGCACGGATTACGCATAAACAGAAAATGTACACGACGCGCGCATATACGTGGACATTTTTACATTCGCGGGCTTACATCGGAGAATTGTCGGGACAGCTTTACGCTTTAAACTTGTCACGGCATCTTAAGGAGATTGTAAGGGGAATCAGAAATGCTAAGAATTGCATGAAACTTCAAACGCCCAGGCTCTCTTACGAGTAACGCCGGCGTGGGAATTTTTTTTAGATTTCCACACCGGTTAAGTCTTCAGGACATCTGTAACAAAGTTCAAGATTTCTTACTGTCACGTATGTCACGGTGCGTGTTTTGTCGCGTCATTCTCTGTGTGAATTTTACACAACGAGGCACTTTGAAGCCAATGTACTTGACAGATGTGACATAAGAAGTCCATCTATTTTGTGCCGAGCTTTCATTGTCCTGTTTACGTAAGTAAATTTCGATGTCGACTTGTTGTCACCATTCTACCGCGGTGCGAGTTTTAACATTGCAAGAAAAAAAAACCATGTGATTGTATTCTTCCAATTTTTGAAGGTACTTTTAGATCTGATATTCTTTACATATAAAAAATTAACTTATTCAGTTCTTTTTAACAGTCACTTTCGTTGATGATTGACACGCAACATCGAGACTTTCATTAGATTGGTTTCGTACTTTATATTAGAAATGTTCTCAAAAACTGACTGGAGAAATTTCGTTTTTAATTCACACGCTGACGTTATTTATAAAAGAGCTTAAAATTTTGTGCAATTAACATTTATCTCGTTTACAACCTTCTTAACGCGGCTAAGCGTTGAGACACATCGTCTGACTCAAACGACGCCGGAAACACGGATTAGCTTGAGATACGAAACGAAACCCAGCTGCCCGATAGCATCTAGACTCGAATCGCGTTGCGATTGTTGCGGTAAAAGTAGAGTGCCGCAACCTAAATTGTAACGTTATAATAAAATAACAACTTTTTATTATTATTTGATACGCGAGCGTTAGAGCGTCGAGCGAGCCGTACCGTCGCAATTAGCGGATTTCCCGATAACGCCTCGGCGCTCCGCCGGCTCTTTTTAGCGGCGCCGCGGCGCAACTGGGCCATCGCGCGAGTCCAAAATGCATTGCTAAACAATTGTTTTATTATCATTCACTTCACGCAACGCGCCCGGCACCTCGCGTGCCGTTTCGTCGTAATTGGCGAATTCCGTTTCAACGCTTTCTTACGCCGTTTCTCCGTTTGACTCGCGACTCGAGCGAGTCGCCACCGAATTGCCGGGGACAAATGAGATTGAAAAGGCGAAGAAACCGGGCGGGTTCGCCGAGGACAGACACGCGGAAATAGATTACGTGCGGACAGGTACGTTTGCGACGAGCGCCGGTCCGCAGGTGTACGCACGCGGCGCACTTTCACCGCGCGAAATTCTCCCCCAGGATCTTCCTCGCCGCGCACAATGCACGACCGTCACCGGGGTTCCTCCATCGCGCGGTTAAATCGCGCAATGGGACGACCTTAAAGGCCGCATCTCGCAGGCAGCTCCATGCGAAACACGCCCGGGCGTTTTGCACGAGCAATTGAACATTTTGCAATTTATTGCTCGTTACTTGCTCAGTACGTACCACGCGCGGCACACGCTTAATCGAAACGATTAATTACAACCTGTGGTGCATAAAAACACGAGGTATATTCGCAGACGTTTTATGCAATCGTAATGAACGTGTATCCTCTTCCCCCGCAACTTAATTTTGGCTCGACTCGGGATTAAAGCGCCAAGATATTTAATACCAAACAACTTGATGGAGAGTCTGTCGATATAATTGAGACAGTCCGCGTGCATTCAGTCTTATAACACGCACATAAATAATTGTAAAAATGCCCCGACAAATAACTTTCGTTCTCGAATGGCCTGATTAAGTTTTTCGCCGGAGAGGAAAGCGAGGCGATTAAGGCTGTCGAATTTTAATCCGATCGGCAGGTACGAGTCCGACATATAAAATCAATCACGTAATAGGAGCCCGAGAATGCAGTCGACCGAGCAGCTGCGACCGGAGCAACTGGTGGGCCTGGTGGCCCGCTCGGCCGAGGGCACGGCCGCCAAGGGGATGCCGATCAAGGGCCACGAGGACCTCTGGGTGGAGATCCAAGCCAACACCTTTCGGAACTGGGTGAACGAGCACCTGAAGCACGCCGGCGACGCGGGCAGCGGCCCCGTGTTGGACCTCGCCGAGGACTTCCGGGACGGCACGCGCCTCTGCGCCCTGGTCGAGGTGCTGACGAAGCGCCGCCTGCCGCGATGGAACCCGCGCCCGGCGAACCAGCACCACCACCTGGAGAACGTGTCCACGGCGCTGCAGGCCATCGAGGCCGACGGCGTCAAGCTCGTCAATATCGGTAAGCGAGTCACATACGGTTGATTCCTCGATTGGAAGTAGGAAGTCAAAGTGGCCGCGTTTATGAATCATGACTTGAGCAACAAGTCGAGTAATTTAATCATTAGCCGTGGATTTTTGTTAACTTCCAACTTGTGTAAATACGTAGAACGTTTTTAACAAAGTAAGATAAGCGTGCGCTTCAACAGGCTTCGGTAATTCCATAAAATTGTTTTTATACAGTGAAATTTATTAAAATTATATTCTATCATTTGCATCGAATAATTCGACTTAGTCATAAACGACGTCTTATATTCTGTTCTATTGCATTGCGCCGTGGCGAGATTTTCACACGATTACGGATACATTATCGCCGCGCTGCTCGAACCTTCGTCTTTTTACGATCCGCAATGTAGGCAAAATACCGCGTTTTATACGGATTGAGAATTGCAAGGGTACAACGCGAGGCGAAGGCCGTCTGTCCGTCCACGGTCGCGCGAGACCGCCAAGGCGTTGCGCTCAACGTCCAATTACGCGCCGTAATTGGAACGACGTTATGACTCTACAGTGTATCCTGAAATATCCAGTTGGTCGTAATTCGCGCTGTAAACGCGTAGGAATCGATTTAGGCTTCCAGCTCGACCAGATTGTTTTACCGCCTTTTGATTATTCCATGTATGGATGTAAATGCTCGCGAGAATTAGGGCGTTATATCTTCCGTTGGCGGTCGGCAAACAAGTTGCGAGACGCGGCGTATCGCTATTTAATCGAGATTAAATAGATCGGACAGAAGGGGGCGAATACGCAATCGTATCGTTCCTATTTGGACAATCAAAGAGCATATAAAACATGGTCATTTAAATATCAATGCAGAAATGTACGTCGCTCTTGACCACGCGACAGTATGCAAAGCACACACGTCTCTCTTTCTCTCTCCCGAAGCCCGCTTTGTCGATAAAAATCTAATCGATGTTATTGATACTGATAGATATAAGAATTAGGACGTTAAGCTTTTTCTGTAACACTCGTTTCTCACAGCAGCGTCACGCTCGACGATTATTTAATCGTGCCGAAGGCGGTATTAATAACAATGATTGGCCGGGTTTTTGTCGACAAAGCGAGCTTTTTATACTGTCGCGTGATCAAGAGCGACGTTTCTGCGTTGATATTTAAATGACCACACTGAGAAATATGCTTTGATCAACAACCCAGACAGCACAGATCTCCTGAAGACGTTTTAAAGACATCCTCTGGACGTCCTTATGTCCTAAGAATGTTCCCAGGACATCCATAGGATATCGTGTGCTGTCTGGGAAGACATGTATGACAGAACGTATTTTGTTTAAACCAAACAGAATTTCTAATTATTACGATAGGACACGAAATTTCATAACCAGAAGTTTGATAGACTTCACTAGACATGTAATAAATCCTAAAGGAATTCTGATTCGTCCATTTTTTTAACAGACGACTGGTCGAATCTACCAGATTTTTTTTGCATGTTTCATACATGTTCTTTGATTGACTAAATACGAGCGATACGATATTCGTCCCCTTCTCTCCGATCTATTTAATCTTAGTTAAATAGCGATACGCTACGTCTCGCAACTTGTTTGCCAACCGCCAACGGAAGATATATTCTTTCTAACCGTGTTGATCTAAGAGCGACATTTCCGTGGTGATATTTAAGGATTATCATGACACTCTCGCTTTCGCGCGAGCAAAATGACAAGTCAAAAATCTCACTGCGTTTTTATTATTTATCAACTCGAACATGTATGTACTCTTACCCGTACTATGGTCCATACTGTGTCCATACAACTCACAAGTTTCTCCATAAATTCTTATGTGTGATTCCGCAGGAATTGTAATTACTGCATTTACCACTTAGGTACCTAAAGTCATTAACATAATATGCATCAGGAAAATTTGCGAGTTTAGAATCGTTCTCCCGTGAAATCGCTATATCTCACCAGAACCGGGACTAGGCGTTTTAGCCGAGGCCAAAGACGCAAGTGCACCCTTCAGTAACAAAAAAATGTTTCTTTTACGGCATACAAAATATTATGAAAATAGTTTTAATTAGTTATATATATATATTAATGTTAATTTTATTAGAACAATGCAGGGACCATTTTTGTGCCCCTACAAATCTTTTATATGAAGCATGTGCCTCGCTCGCCACACCCTACCCTAGTAGCACAGAATTGATCAAGCATTGGTTAAACATTGGCCCAATATTTCGCTGTATTGGGCCAATGTCTAGCCAATGCACTGTGCTACTAAGGTAGTCCAGGTTCCGTTTCTCACTACCATCTTTAGAGACGACTTGTTCGATCTCTCCACGTCCCCCCCTAATCGCTTAATCTTTTTCGGATAACATCGATACGATATGCTGCGTCTCGCAGATCTTTGTGTAACCCTCCCCCCTCCGTGTTCATTAACTCTCACCCGCCCTGGCGTGTCGAGGTGCGGGAAAGAGGTGCGCGCGTGCACGCGTTATTAATAATGATATGCAATCAAAGTACGAGGGAGCCGCCGCGACGCATTCCGCAGGTAATGAGCAATCGCTGGAAACGCGCGTCTTCCCCCTCTCGCCTCGCGCGCGCGCGCGCGCAAAATGTATTTATCACGTCTGCCCGATCCGTGTACCACGTATGTTCGGTCTTTTTTTCTTTGTCCGTGCGTAATACTTTTGAAAAATAGTTGCCTTCAAATATATCGCTCGCTGCCGATGGCTGCGCACGTACGAGCAAATTGCCGAGCGCGCGTAATAACGCGCCTCCCGAGCTCTCGGTGCTCTCCTAATTTAATCCGAGTTCCTCGAATTCGCCTCTCCGCGATTTTTCTGTTGTCCCGAGTCCCTCGAATTAATCTCGTCTTCTCTCAGGCCGCTCGCATTGAAATACGCCATTTAACATTATTCGGCGTGACGCTCGAGTCCATTGGGAAAATTTACTTTAAATGAAATTACAGTTTTCAAAAGCAATCTTTCTGCAAGTCTAAGAGTTTACTTAAGAAATTTCAGAGTAATTTTGGACATTTAAAGTAATTTTTAGAGTGCCAGACTTGTCGAAGTTCCCGCTAAAGGGCCGTGCGGCATAAACCGGGGCCAAAATATTCGACTCGGGTAATGGCGGCAATAAAGTCGCACGACTTCCTACCGTCGAGAGATCGCCGAGCGGGAAGACGCGAGCCGAAAGGATGGATTTTCCCACTCGGAAGTATCGGCGGCGATCCGGACCATTACCTGCCACACGCCACGGCGGGTAATACGTTTTCCTCGGACCACAGTGTAACAATAATAAAGCGCGCAGAGCGCCCGCCTGCCCGTGAGTCAGCGCACGACGACGGGAGACGTAATCGTTTCGAATATGCGGATCATCATCGAGCGAGCTGTCTTTCAGCGACGCCCGGGGGTCTACGTTTCTGCTGCGGTGCTTTTAATCTCGCGCATGACGCCGCGAAACGTACGCGACACCGTCAACGTCGCGGCGAAGACTCGATCCTCACGATCGTTCCCCGCAATGAGATTTCTCTCTTCTTCCCCCGAAAGAAGGCAGGCCGCGATGAAATTTCATCGTTAAATTGAATTCTGTCTCTCGAAGATCCGAGTCGAAATCCGAATGCTCGCGCGTATCGCGCCTTGCGATCCGCAACGTGCCGTTTGCAGACGTCGGTCCCTCTTATTTCGCGTCACACCTTGCAAATCGGAGCTCCGAGGTCGTTGCCTTGTCTGCATCGCGCCGCCGGTGCCTACGAGGCCGCGAAAAACCGCGGCCGCGAACGTCGTCGTCGTCGTCGTCGTCGTGTGCATTTCACGGCTATTATCGCGCGATTCAGTTCACGATGGTGCAGGAGATACCGTCTCGCGAGACCGAGATGAGAGCACGTTTATCTCGCGCTTAAAAGCGAAAGATGCACAGTGAATCAGAATGACACAACAAACGCGAGCGCGCTTTTGATCTTATCTTAATTATCGCGGTACTTGCTCCATCGCGATATACAGGGCGTTATGTAATACCCGCCTCACCTCTTATTTTACGGATAGATCACGATTAGACTGATTGTGAGATGAAAAGTCCTTTACCACTTTGCAATTTTTGTAATAGTTAACGACTAGTTATTAATTATTAAAAATCGCGGTCTTAAGAGGTCTTGCTAGTGTGACGGGGTCTAAAGTAGGATGATTTTTGCGAATTTTTATAAACAAAACGACCAATTGGTTTACAACTTTTCCTATATGTTGTACTATATTTCAAGAGTGCTTAAAATATTTATGTTTATATTTATATTTGTTATTAGGTCCGTGGCAGCCACCCTGCCGGAGCGCCTCGAAAAAAGACGTTATAGTCGTCTGAAACAAAAAATCAAAGGAATTCTTAATCTACAAGAGCGTCGCTATCGTCTGAACTAAAATCTTCGAAAAAATATTGAAAATTTAAAAAATTATAGCTATTATAATTTTAAACAATATATGGTAACACGCCAATGTGGGTCACAAGGCAAGATGTAGGTAGCCCAACTATTATAATTTTACTTTAATTTTTTAGCAAAAACACCATGTTCTTGAGCGTAACATTTTTATTTTTAAACGCATAAGAAGTTTTAGTTCGAACGATAGCCACGCTCTTGCAGATTAAGAATTCCTTTGATTTATTTTCTTTCAGACGACTATATAACGGCGGTAATCATGGTCACCGTCTTTTTTCACACTAGCCAGACCAAGTCTATAAGGTCACAGATTGGCAAAAGGATTAAGGATCGATCTAAAAGTTGCTGAGATAAATGCATGCAAAAGTTTCTCTTCACGAAAGGCTCAAACTATTGAAATGATAATAAGAGAATTAAGCCATAACTGTAGCTGAGAGAATGGATTCACGTGAGATCATAGATTCGCAAAAAGATTAAGGATCTAAAAGTCCCTGAGATAAAAGCATGGAAAAGTCTCTCTTCATAAAATAAAGACTTAAATCATTGAAATTGTAATGAGAGAATTAATCCACAACTGTAGATGAATAAATGAATTTGAGATCGCAGATGCGCAACAAGATTAAGAATTTCACGGTGTATGAAATAAAAAATCCGCAATAAATAATAACCTTCTGAAGAACTCCGTGAGTTCGAAAAATAGTATGAAAAATCTTCGGAGATTTGTAATCTTTAAAATTCGTAAAACACGTGCACGTTTCCACGTGTGGCCGCGTACGCGTTTGATACGAGCATCAGTCAATGTAAACTATAATCGCGGAGAATTAAATCCTCGAACTTGTTCTCGAAAGTCCATCGTAAATCTTTCTTCTGTAATTACGGCTGCGAAACGATGCCGCGTGAACACGCACGCGCTCTTTCTCTTTCCCTTTCTCGCGCCTTTTCCCTCTTTCGCGATTCCCCGAATTAAATCGCTTCTCCGTGCGTGCCGGCCAGACCGTTCTTTTCAGACAGAGGCGAAGAAATTCAGGCCGGCGATAAATCAAATTGATTTTCTTTCACTTGACGGTTTAGCGCTCCGGCATTGTGTGCGCCCGCGGCGTAAACTGAAGCTAAAGCCCGATTTCCCCGCGAATTTCCAGGTAACGTGGACATCGTGAACGGCAACCTGAAGCTGATCCTGGGCCTGATATGGTCGCTCATCGTGCGGTATCAAATAGGCAAGTCCAAGTTCCCGCCGAGGAAACTCATGCTCGCATGGCTCAAGGTCAGTACACGATATAATTGCATCGAGCGCGACCTCGGATCGCATCGCGCGGCCGTAAACCAAATGCAGAAGCTATTACTTTACCACGATCCTTTCCGAGCAGGGTCCACGGCATATCGCATTACGCGCGAACGTGTTTCCGTTACGAAAGAGTTCAGAGACGCCGATGTGTTATGCGCTCGCGTATTTGTGCGGGATATTAAAATATTATATATGCATATGCGAGCGCGTTGTGTGATTTATACGCCCGCGTTTGACCCCCGGACACCTCGCGTATCGTGGTCGTCGTATTTAATTGCTTGCTAATAGCCGTGGATGGAAATATCTGTAAACCGTAATTTCTAAGAGCGGACTCCGTTTTCAGGCCGTCCTGCCGGAATGCAGAGTGAATAATTTCACGACCGACTGGAACTCCGGCGTGTATCTGAGCGCGCTTTTGGATTACTGCAAGCCCGGCCTGTTCTCTCATTGGCGTCAACTCGATCCGAATGATAGGTAAAATTAATTAAGTAAAACCATCACTGACGAACGATCACCGATGCTACAAGAAATAAAGTACGTCTCGATGTACGCGATTTAACGTTGAAGAAGAGATGTCGGAAAATTGAGTTCTCAGGTTTAAATTTTTATTAGGAAATTGTTGTAGTGCATATATGAAAGAACATGCGATTATTTTAGAATAGCTTGTTCGTATCAAAGCAATATCGCGGAGAGTTTCGTTAATTTAGTAAACTAATAATTTGTCAGAGTGAAACTGTGACCGCGTCGTGAAAATGTGATGTCGCATCGTCAATTTGATACCGTGTATTATTTTAATATCGATTCGTTTCCATTTGCAGTGTTTACAACTGTCGCAAGGCCATGGAGATCTCGAAGCGGGAGTTCGACATCCCCATGGTGCTGGAGCCGGACTACCTGGCGTCGCCTTACCTCGACGAGCTCTCGGGGATGACCTACTTGTCGTACTTCATGAAGGAAGGCTCGCCGGGCTTCCACGCAACGCTACGATGGGTCAATTCGCAATTATCACACACCTCAATACGGAACTTCACGGTGGGTGGAGACGAGGCGTCCCGGTAACAGTACCTCGGTATAATACCTCACGGTGATATTCAATTATCCTGCTTTTACAGACGGACTGGAACGACGGTCGAGCACTGTGCGGAATCGTCAGAAATCTGGGCGGCCCGGCGCCACCCTACGAGAAACTCAACACCGACCCCTCCGCGTGGGAGCATAACTTGCAAATGGGTAGGGGAGCCCCTTGACTTGGTTCTTCGTTTACATTAAATAAGAACAGCATGAGTGTTTAATGAATTTAATTGCTTTCACAGAAACCGTATATACAATTCTAATGTAAATTTTGCATTATTCGATTATATCAGAAAACATCTTGACGTGTAAATTGTAACAGATTGTCAGATACGCCTACAAAGTTAAACGGACTGTACGAATACATTCTTAAGAAAGGACGATGGTCCTTTGACAAAATTTCACTACAATGAATCAAACGACGTTCTCTGTAAGGCATCGACGGCGGCAAGAAGCTGGGCGTGGAGCCGATCCTTAAAGCGAAGGACATGGCAGACCAGAATGTAGAGCATTTAGGCGTGATGGCATACGCGGCGTACTTTCAGTGGGTGAAGCCTCGCCCTCAAGCGAGTCAACAGATTGCCGTGCACGTCGACAGCACATCCGCCCGAGTGCAACAGCCGGTTGGTTAAGTCATTGTTTGTTAATTACACCTCCGCGCCGCCAGCGTCGACGAATTTTCACCGTCGCGTCGCAGTTCCTTCCCCGGTCCTTATCCGAGAAATCCCTGCTTACGCTCGGCTAGAGTCGCACATCTCGAAGCTTCAGTTATATCAAAGAGATCGTGCGTAATTCGGTCGCAGGCACACTTCAAGCTGGAGATGCTCACCAAAGATGTAAACGCGAGGGAGGTGCGCGGCGAAATCATCAGTCCAAGCGGACGCGTAGAGTGCAGGCTCACGTGGAACGGACTTCACGGCAAAGGCACCTTCGTACCTACGGAAGTCGGCATGCACAAGGTTCGTTAAAGGGATCCACCGAGAAAGGACTCGTCGATTGATGTTGAAACGATGTCAAATCGACATCCACATCGTCTAATTGACGTCGATCGACGAATCATTTTTCTCACTGGGGATACAGCATAACTATAAAATTCGGTAGAAAAGATCCTCGCTTGACCGCACAACTTTACGACACTCGCCCTTGATTTTCACATTCGCGGTTTCTCAAAATTCTAATTGCTTCTAAAGTCCAGGGATCATTCCATCTTCACGCTTCAAAAAAAGTCCCCTTAGGAAATTGCAGACAAATGTACGAAAGTTAAATACCACTTTCTTTTAAATTTGCAAAAATGAAACTAACAATTATTTTCTAAATTTATTTCTTCATTTTCAGCTGATGGTGTACAACGATGGCGAGCTGGTGAACGGGTGTCCCTACTACTTCAGGGTTCTGCCGCCCCTAACGAAAATCAAATCCCCGGGCATGGATCCTTGCGCCATAGGATCTATCGTCGAGGTTCTAGTCAACAGTTACGGTACGTGTTTCTAGCGATACGAAGGGATCCGCCCTCGACGAGCAAAGTCAGAATGTGGAAATTGTGCGTTTAGGAACTAGTCATGACGGTATCGACGTGACCGCGTGGTCTCCGACCGGGCGATCGCTGCCGTGCCCCGTCAAGGAAAAGGACGGTGTGCACACGGCGACCTTTCAACCCGACGAAACGGGAGAGTGGAGTATCGCGATAACGCACAAGGGAAACCACATACAAGGCGGTCCCTTTACTTGCTTCGTGTTCGATCCTAATGGAATCAAGGTGAGATCATAAGGCGCTCGTTATTAGCAATTTGTAAATAGAGACGCGTTTTTTATCATCTACATCCGCCAATTTGTGTGTCTGGAACGCAATATTCAATCGATGTGATCGATTCGCGATTAATAATTTATAAGCAGAACCAGTTTACATGTTGCCATCGTTATTTGTGACAGTTATATCTCTCACGTTACAAAATGCGGTTGGAATTCGTAAAGTAGAATTAACTATGCGTGAAAATTGTACGTTTTCTTCAATACATCTCAAATTTCACGTAAAAGTGTTCATCAATATTTATTAAAATCGCAATTTACATTTCTTCTTTGAAACACATTATGTTTAATTCTCATTTTTATTATAAACATGATAATAACTGGAGCGGGCCACGACAAGCTTCTAATAAATCGATCTAATTATAGCTCTTGGACACCGACGGCGCCATGCCCGGACAACCTTTCTCCTTCATCGTCGACGCGCGGGGGACCGGCGGGCTCGGCGACGTCATCATCGACATCGTCCACGACAAGCAATCGGTGTCCTACAGGATGGAGGACTTTGGCCATATGCAGTACCGGGTGTCCTTCGTGCCTGGCGACGACGGCAAGTACCGGGTGTACGTGTACTTCAACGGCTCGGACGTGCGCGGCTCGCCGTTCTCTATACGCGTGGGGACGCAGAAGGGCTCCCGCAGGTCGAAGGAGTCCACGTCCAGCCTGGAGCGGTCCAAGGTGTCGTCCTTGGAACGACGTATGAACGGGCTGAACATGTCCGCGACGGAACGCAGCAGCCCCACCCAGAAGATGTACACCTCGACCGCGTACAAGTCCATCAGCCCGACGCAGCGCGGTTACTCGCCCATCCATCCGACCAGCCCGACATACAAGATGTCCAGTAACTACAACGTCACCGAGAACTCGACGGTCTATCACAGCGCCAACTCGCTGAACCGCACGCGCTCGCCTAATCATGTCAATCACAGCCCCGTGCAGAGGAACGTGCACAGCCCGTCGGTGTTGAAGGAGACGAAGGAGATGTACAGCAGCAGCGCGTACAACCATCGCTCGAGATCGCCGAACCTACAGAGTCCCAGCTTCATCAAAGAGTCCAAGGACATTTATTCCAGCGCGCTCAACAGATCGCGATCGCCGGACCTGAGTTCGGCCGCTCACGTCATCAAAGAGTCCAGGGACATCTACAACTCGGGATCCCTCAAGAGATCGCGCTCGCCGACCCACAGTCCGATGGCGTATCGCAGCGCGACGCAGAGTCCCGTGAGTCGCAGCTTCAGCCCGAGGACCGGCGACAAGGACGCGTCCTTCAACAGGCGCGGCTCCACGGACAACGGCGTCGTCGACACCAGCAGCAACGTGCGGGTATCCTCGATGGTGAGCGGCACCTCGAGGCGCGATTCTTGGGACGCGATTGCCAAGACCAAGTCGTTGCTCTCGTACGGCAGTCTCGAGTCCCTCGCGAATCTGACCAACAGCTCGCCGACCGCGGAGAACCGCGGTGGCAGCCCGAACGACAACTACCTGAACAACAATTACAAGAGCGCGCAGAACTACTCCGCCAAGAACGTGTCGTCGCACACCGCGACGACGAGCTACTCGTCCGTGCAGAAGTCGTCGAGTCCCGATTACGGCGCGGCCGGCCCGAGGTACGACGGCCAGGCGACCGCTCGCACGCACGGCATCCTGAAGAACAAGAGCAACAACTACTACGGCAAGATCGCGGACGCGACGGACGGTACCGCCGGCCACGACAAGTACCTGAACAACGGCGGCGGCGCCGTCTACGTGTCCGCGCCGTCCGGTAAGAGCGGCACGACCGTCGCCACCGGAAGCGCGCTGGAAACATTGCCGGTGCACCGGCCGACCACTTTCAGCGTCAACACCACCGTGGATCCCAATAAGGTGTCCGTCACCGTTACCGGTAAATCCCGTTGCGACTTTCGACGTTAACGCTCTACGTGTCGCGAATGCACGATAAAGTTTTGGTCTTATCCTCCCACAGGCCCCAACGGCAAGCCCGTGCCGATACAGAAATCGAAGCTGCGCGGTCTGACGTACACCATCACCGCCGACGAGGTCGGCGAACACGTCATACAGATTCTGCTCAACGGCCAGCACATCAAGGGATCGCCCTTTAGGTTTGTTGAACGGCGGAGACCTTAATCTCGAATCCAGTTGGACGTTACTTTTTTACAATATCGAATCATTTCTTATATCGAAGCCTCAAAAGTCTAGAATTAAACCCAGACAAATTCGGGGGTGTCTCTATTAGACGCTGGTCAGAATTAAGGAATAGGAATTTAGCTCAATTATCCACAGACCAATTGTTTATATTAAATTGTAGATCGCAGGCGTATAACGCTCGAGCTATACAGGTCGGAAAGATCCCGAACGGAGTGGTGAACCAGCCGGTGGAATTTGAAAGTACGTATCCGAACTGTCGCGAGTCGCGCGAAACCGATAGGTTCGTCCCCGTTAATAAAAGACGGTTTTGCTCGTCAGTTGACGGATCGAGAGCCGGCTCGGGGAACCTGGAGATCCTCGTAAACGGGGGGCACGTCACGAGTTTCGTGAGAGCGCTAGGTAGTCAGCGTTTCTTGGCGTCATTTGTGCCGCACGAAGCGGTCGCACATCTGGTCGAGATGACATTCAACGGGGAAGTCATCCCTGGTAAGTCACTCTGTGAATCTCGAAGCAAAGCCTCTTAACGAAATTCGCAAACGTTCGTCTTAAAAAACTTGATTTAAGAGGCGCAAACTTCTTTAATGAGATATTAAGATGTTACTAGTGAGATGTATGGTAAAATTTCCAAAAACTCTCATAGAATTCTTCGAGATGCCGTGTTGTCTCACGACGATCACATGATTATCAGGATAAATTTTAAAAGAAAATTCTCTTCGCCCTTACAGAAATGTGACAACTGGGAACGAAAAAAGCACTGAACAATTCCTCGAGTTCAGTAATTGAATTATCAAAAATCATTGATGTACAGTCATTTTCCAGTAATTATTTCGCTTACATTCCTATAAGGGCGTGTGTGAAGCAATTGTTTCAGAGACTTTAGGAGAGTTACTAGTATTTTAATACATAAATTTAGATAAAATACGACGTGATCTCGAATTCCGAGCACCAATGAGTCGAAAATGAGTCTTTTAACGTTCAGAGCGCCGTTAGTGCTCGAACATTTGTCCCGTTTGGTTCGCGTAATGTTCCACGCTGTCTCGTGTCCGGTATCTCGCGATCGCTACCTTCGGCCGCAAATATCTTAATTTTCACGGTGTGGTTTTTAGCGCGCCTTTCTTTTGTCAAATTCCGACGCGCGGCGGCCCCTCGGCGCTTCTCCGCTAGAATAAATTCCTACTGCGTACGCGCACGAGCGCACGCACGCACGCACGTGTGCACGTGTGCACGCGTCCGCACGTGCACGCGCACGGGCGCACGTATCCCGTGGAATGCGCGATAGTCTTTGCCGTCGCCATTAAGGAAGCCGGAATGCATACCCGACGTCGAGATATTGTTTAAAACTACGCGTCGCGCGAACGATAATTTAAACCGCGGGGAGCGATTCATCGAGAGTCGATACGTGTACAAATCAGAATTAATGTCGTAACAACATAATCAGCATCCCCGCTCGCGCGAATTAAACCGACACTTCGCGAGGCAATTCGCTACGCGAGTATTCGACCTCGCGAGAGATATTTCGGAATTAAAAAATTGCAGAATTCAATATCTCGCGGTTTGACGAACTTTAAATGTATAAAAATTACTAGGATTTCTTATATTTTTCGCGATACACACTTTTATTAATATTTTCAATAACGGTGAGATTCGATTACAATTCGAAGAACATGAAAATCTTTTAATTACAGCAATTTTCCCGACTTTTAATAATAGTAAAGTTCGATTGCAACGAAAAATCTATTTTTTTTAACTACAATAATTCTCCTGATTTGATATTATGTATATTCGTGCTCGTTGAGAAATATTTCTCGGCAGAGGCAATTTATTTATCTGCCGCAACCTTCCGCATACATAATCTTATATACCTGTCCATACTCGATTATTCTCTCAGCTTTAGTATCACGGTATGTACAGTATGTACATATGCAAATAGCATCGAGCAATATTACGTTACTCGACTTACATTCTTATTTAATACCGATACGCTGAATCGCGACTTCTTCCGATCCGCGAACTTATGAAAGAAACGCGGAATGCGCGGTGCATTAAGGCTTAAACGTTAGCTCATATTCAGGGAAGTGTTACGTGCACTCGCTAAATAGCACACCGTTGGCACAAATCCACCTTGAGTTCCGTCATGCTTCGCCACATCAACTGCAAGTAATACTTCTCTTCTCTCACGCCCGCGAGCACAATGTAGTCACTCTCGCGGCGTCTTATCGCGCAGAATATCATACGCGCTGTTCACCGTAAAGCGAATTCATTTTTCTTATGACCTTTAGCGCCATCGGCACCGGCAGAGCCTATCGCCCGAACGGAGAAAAGTGTTGTAAGAGAAACAGACTTCCGGTATTTCCCTGCCTCCCTCCGCCCCCCCCCAGTAGGTTCCCCGGCTTCACGCTCCGCGCCAACTTTTAAAGACGGCCTCTGCAATCTGCAAACGGCGGAGTTTGCAAAATCTCGTTTGCGTTATCTTGCTCAATGCACGCGCGCGCGCGCGCGCGCCCTGAAGCAACGTCACGGCTCGTAATCGCGTGCGGTTCCCCGCGAGCGCGAAACCTCCTCGCGGAGTCGTCTTCCCAGCGAGGGGGCTTCTCCGAACGCTGGAAGTCGGGGCTACGAGAAGCGAGTCGAAACTCGAAAGTTGTCTTCGAGTCCCAATTCGATCTTCCTCCCTTCCGCCGCCCGCCAAGTTTCTCGGCCGCCCGCAGACGCGTATATAAAATTAGCGCGCTCTTCCATAACAAGCGCCGCCGAGAGTTCCTCCGCGGGCGCTTATCTCGTCGGGGAGGAGGAGGAGGAGGAGAAGAAGAAGAAGAAGAAGCGCGCGGAGCGATCGAGTTCATCCGCGTCCCAGGCGGCGCGAGGCAAGCGTGTCTCTAAGTCAGCGGGTCATCGGGCAGGTCGTTGACTTGCGATTTCACGTATTCACGTGACGCCCCACTGACCCATATCCGACGTCATCGTTCCCCCCCCCCCCGGCTTCCCGGACGAATTTTTTTTCCCCGCCGCCACGCACCTCGCCGTCACAATGCGCGGAGGCCGCGCGCCTCCGCGCCGGGTCGACGAGACCCGGCGTCGTTCTCGTCTCTCGCGCCGTTTAAGCTTATTCTACAATGGACGCAAAACGCAAGATGCTAAGCCGCAACGCGAGAAATCGGTCAACAGTCGATCATTCTTCTCATACTTGACTGTGATTGGTCGATTTTTTGCGCCCATTGTAGACTAAGCTTATTCTACAATGGACGCAAAACGCAAGACGCTAAACCGAAACGCAAGAAATCGGTCAACGGTCGATCATTCTTCTCATACTTGGCTGTGATCGGTCGATTTCTTGCGTTGCGACTTAGCGTCTTGCGTTTTGCGTCTATTGCAGAACAATCTTAGTCCACAACATGGACGCAAAACGCAAGACGCTAAGCTACAACGCGAGAAGTCGACCAATCACAGTGAAATATAAGAAGAGTGATCGACTGTCATTGGCCGATTTTTTGCGCCGCGGCTTAAGGCCCGAACACACGAAAACACTTAAGCAGTAAAACTTGAGACTTAAGGGAAATGACCAATGACTGCCGAGAACGTAAGCAGCCATTTTGAAACTTAAGCAGTGCTGAAAAATCCAATTGGTTGAAATTCTTAAGTCTTAAGTTTTGCTACTTGTTCGTGTGTTCCGGGTCTTTAGCGTTTTACGTCCATTGTATTAAGGCTGGTCTACAATACATGGAGTAAGCTGGAGTAAGGAGTAGGAGTAAGGAAATAAATCCATTTTATTTCTCACTCCTACTTCAGCTCTTAGCTTACTCTCGGTGAATCAAAATGCCATCAATCAGTGTTACAATTATTTTAACAATCATGCCGTATTTCAGCTTCCTTACACCAAAAGCTAGAAGTTAGGGCTCTCCCTTACTCCTTACTCCACGCTTACTCCATGTATTGTAGACCAGCCTTTATAGAATAAGCTTAAAGGCTGGTCTACAATACATGGAGTAAGCTGGAGTAAGCTGGAGTAAGGAGTAGGAGTAAGAAATAAAATGGATTTATTTCCTTACTCCTACTCCTTACTCCAGCTTACTCCATGTATTGTAGACCAGCCTTAACTCTGCCGCGCGCTTTGGTGGTAAAAGTCGCGCGGAAACGGCGTCCAGCGCTCGTAAGGAGCGTAAAGAGACACGTGTATTCGATTTTCCGTCTGCATTCCGCCGTCTGTCCGACGCAGGTTTCACCCGAACTGCCTGGATCCCGCGTTGAGCAGAAAGAGAGAGAGAGACTTGTTTGTTTTATAATACAATTCCGATTACATTTGTATTGATTAATCTATCCGTCAATAGCTGCGTTCTCTCTGCATTCGAGTGAGCGAGAGAGAGGAGAATGAGATAGAAAGGGAGGAAGAGCAGCTTCGACGCCTGAGATTTATTCTACAATGGCGAACGCAGCTAAAGTTGAAAACGAGAGAGGAAACGCTTGGAAAGTGAAATTCTTGCCCGCGGACGGACTCGAGGATACAGTTCCGCTGCACGTGCGCGAATAATATTATTTAGACGCCGTATACAGTCCGCGCGATGCGATTACGTATCGACGCAGAGCGGAGCAATGCACCCGGTAGCCAGCGTCTGTCCTTTCCCGCGCGCACCGCGTTACCGGACGACGGAAAAATGATGCAAAGACTTTTTCGTCGCATTTCCCTGTCGGTTTTCAAATCGCAGGCGTTTCGTCGACGTCTATTTCTCGCTACCTCGTCCGGTGAAATTTCAGGCCCGGTCTACAATGAGTTGTTCGATCGTTAGTCACAAGTCGGAACTATATGTTGATCATTTTCCTTTCTGGGCGGAAGAAAAAGGACCGACATATAGTTCTGACCTCTGACTAACGACTAACAACTCATTGTAGGCCGGGTCTTAAGGCCTGTGTCCACGATCCAAGAACTGTGTCCAAGTTCTAGTTCCGAGAAATGCGTAGCCAATCACCTTGCAGCTTTTATGGAATAGCTGCAGGTTGATTGGCTACACATTTCTCGAAACTAGAACTTGGAC
>NW_011967238.1:1468116-1479502 GCF_000949405.1 Vollenhovia emeryi | reverse complement strand
CCAAGTCCTAGCATCGTGGACATAGGCCTTTAGACTCGCGGCGAAGGGAGCTCGAATGAAACTGCGTTAGTGTCTATTTCTGTAGATTAACTTTAAATTAGAAACAGATAGAACCGAGATTGAAGCTAATCCGCGTTGGTAGGAATAGACGTAAGTTGGCTTGAGACGGGAAACACACAAACGGTGCTTTCCATTTACCGACGCAAGTCGACACATTGTGTCCTTGTTGTTCGCTGGATGTTGAAGAAAGGCAGCTTGTGTCGACTCGCGTCGCTACGTGGAAACGTGGAAAGCACCGAAACGTGAATCTAATTGTAAAGCCTAGTCCACGATGGTAGAAATCGGTCCGAGATCTCGATCCAGGTAATGTGTAGCCAATCAACTGCAGCTTCTCTGTGAACGATGCAAATTGATTGGCTACATACTTCTCGGATCTCGGTCCGATTTCTAGCATCGTGGACACGGGGCTTTACAATTGGATTCAGGTTTCGATGCTTTCCATTTAGCGACACGAGTCGACGCAAGCAGTCTTTCTTCAACATCCGGCGAACAGCAAAGACAAAATGCGTCGAGATCTCGGATTTCTAGCGTTGTGGGCACAGGGTTTAATTTTTCTATCACGCGATTTTGTTTACCACGCGGCGATCTCGCTACGGGGTCTCGAATATCGGATATTATTACGTAATCGGAGCCCGCGTTGCAGTGCATTCCTCCGATCGATATTCCCCCGCATCCGCTATGGAAATCGCGCGTGGAACACGAGCGCATAACGAATACCGCGTGTTCGACCGTAGGTGCGGCTCGCGAGGGTATATCAACTGTGCAATGCCGGCGTGCGGACGTATTTGGTTACGAATGAGGATACGCACAGACGCACCACCTACGTGAACGCGAACACAATTCAAGCACGTGGTCGTACCTTGCGACACCGCGCTCGCCGATTCCCGGTACCGAGCCGAGGAATCCTAATTCGTTTCTACAAACTGCCCAGGCCGCATGGCGGCCCGAGTCGAATATCTTGGCCCCAGTTTAGCCTCGTGTAACTCTCGAATTGGGAGCAACGAGGCCGAACTAGGGTCTTCGCGTCGGAGAAAATGTATTGAATTTTTTTTCACCTCGGATAGGCCTGAAGAGTTTCGCTAAAACTTACCTTTTAGCAGTAGAGGCCAATGCGAGTGTAATCGACAGTAGATCCTCTTCGGCCGAAGAGGCTTAGAGAGTGAAATATTTTATTACTTTCTCTTTGAGGGTTTAAACGCAATTTTTTAACCAATGTAGGAAATTAATAATATCTCTCTCTCACTCTCTCTCTCTCTCCTAATTAAAGAAATGTATTGCGAAAAATGTCACCTCAGCCAGGGTTTGAACCTGGACCTCCCTACACTCTAGGTCTAGGTGGTCGTCCAGAGCGACAACTCTTTTCTCATCTGGGCATCGAATTGGAGTTTCAAACAGACTCCGAGGTCCAAATGAAGACAGAATAGAATAATTGATGTATTGCCAGTTTGGTTGACGTACATCAAGGTATTTTTATCTCCTTTATTTGAGTATTGCTGGCGACAAGAAGACAGACTTTTATTGTACAATAATTAAGCCGCGTCATCTTCGCGAGCGGGACGCACGCGCCAAGTTTACGCGCGTTCAGCGGAAACGGGGGGGGGGGGGGGAGGGAATGTACGGGGGGAAAATGTGAAATGCGCGGGAGCGAAACCGTGACTTGACGAGAGAAATTAGATAACGCGGAGGTGAATTACGAGCAACGGGGAATTACTCATCGGGAAAACCGCCTCGCGCGGTCGTTACCTCGCCGCGCCGTCCGCGCGCGCGCGGCTCCTGTTCGGTTCTGCTTCCTTTCGCGTAATCATACAGCGTGCTGAACACGCGCGGGGACCGTTATCGATCGGTCGGAAGAAATGCACACGCGGCTCTTTTCCGCGCGACACCCCACGGAGGTGCGCGACCGCTCTGCCCGGCCGCGACAGCGCGTGGAATGCGTTCCTCCGCCTCGCGCGCAGCACGCCCGGGGAAGTTATCGCCCGGATCTCTCGTGCAACTCTTTCCCGATGTCAACTTTTTTCTCTTCCCCTCCCGAGACCGTCGTCGGAAACGATTACCCTTGTCCAGCGCATTGCGCAGTCATGCAATACCGGGTCGAACGCCAAGTGGAACACGCGAGGCCTCGATTAATTAAAAAACTTTGTTTTTCTTGGCCGAAGAAGAATTCCCAGCGAGAAATTACTCGTCGATCGATGTCGAAACGATGCCGAAACGATCTCGATTCGACATCGCTTCGACGAATCATTTCTCACTGGATCCGTCTTCGAGCCCTCACCTTTAGGTTTTCTGAGCACAACTTTCGTCAAAGTGCATCGCATGCGAATCCAAATTCTACAGTAGACACCTGTTAACAGCATCTTGTACGCGAAAAGAAGTGAAATTTGACGAGATGCGCCATCTTCGAATTTTGCATTCGTGCACTTTAAAACTAGTTGTGCTGAAAAAATCGAAAGGTGATATAATTTTGTCCGGTACTGTATATAATACGGTGGACTACTAGGGTAGTAGCACAGTATCTTGGCGCGATATTGGGAAATACTGTAAATCTAGTATTTCAAATGTTGGTACAATATTGTAAAATGGACGCCTTCTCTTATTTACCAATATATCTATTTGGCAATAATGGTCTAACATTGATAGAATATTAGATATTCTTCTTACATTGTTAAATATCGGCCAATGCACTTCAATATAAATATAATATTATATCATTATTATTGTGCACTAGTTAAATTTATTCCGTAGCCAATATTGGCTTTACGTTGGACAACATCGACCAATGCATCTCTAATACAACCGACATTAGACCAATGTTTAGCCAATATTCAGCCAATGGCACTGTGCTACTAGGGCGGTGACTATTCACTGGTTTCAGTAACAATTCATTTATTGACTTTTGGACAGTTGGAACGAGCGGCGGCTCTTGACCCACTCTTTATGTATAAAGTTAGGATTTTTACGCGACCTTTCATGCGAAAAAGGCGGGTCTTTCTTTATGCAATTCGAATGCGTTCCGGTTTCCATCGGCGATTCGGAGCGAATTCTTTCGGGCTTCGAGATATGCACTTAAATTACCCAATTGACCGCCTTACGCAACCGCTGTCGTCGAAGGCAAGATCGTAAATTTTCGCCGCTTATAATCGCGATGAGTGCATCACCGCGGGCGCGCTAGTGCGCGCGATAGAATCGACAGCAAATCGACGCCAGTTGAATAAAACTTGATCTACAATGTGCTCTTTGCGTCTAGAGATATGCTATTTTGTAGCCAATAAGTACATTTAAAAAATCTGTGCAAGTTGATGAATAGTGTGCATCACACCCAGAAAAGAGACTTAATTAAGTTAAACAAATGAGATTCCTGGAAATGACATTTCTTTGAATCTACTAAATTTTTATCTACTTCTACTAAAGCATTTGCTACATTTGAAGAAATAGATAAGAATTCTCTTGGAAATTCCTTAAAGTCTTAAATAAAATTTTATTGTTAAAGTAAACAAGTAATTTCTTTAAAATTAAATAAAAGTCTAATAAGGTCAAAATTTAAGGAAAATTTGTTTCATTTTAAAGAAACTTTTTTTCTGGGTTCACACATCGTAAATTGTCGACAAATTTTTCAAGCGTTTCGATTTGTGTTTGTAAAATAGAATGTTTCTGGATGCACAGAGCACAATTGTAGAGCAGCTTAAAAGCAACGCGAGGTCGAGCGCCGTGCATTCGAGGCTCTCGTTTAACCCTGGCATTCCCGTGAGAAAAATGGCGCGGCGCTGCAGTTACGGAAACCTGAGGAATCGCGTGTCAATTTCCATTACGATGCGCGATGCGCGCTTGACACCGTTAATCTTACGACTCTTAATTAAAGAGTCAATTAGTTCGAGAAGGACAATTAAGCGGCGCGCTGTAACTTTTCTTACCGTTTTAAGAAAACAATCGCGATTCTTACCGTAATAAAAATATAATTGCGAATGCCTTTCCGCGTTTCGATGCGAGAGGCGTAGCGCGGTTCTCGGTATGCAAAAGCGCGGGCGAGCAAGGCGCGATAAATAAATCATAAACGCAACGATCGTCGACTTGGACGGGGCGCGGATTTATTTCGTTTTGCCGGCCGTGGATAAACTCGAACTCGCGGACAGGCGCAATTTTTCAACGGCATGGCACGTGGCACGCTCCATAGACTTTCATCTTAGCCCGAGCACCTCGATAATGAGCCGCGGCTCCGGCGTATAATCTCGCCTGTAATTAACCGACCGATGCCCGCGCGAATGAGCGCAGTTGACTCGCTCGAGTGATCGCGCGGCGGTTATTTATTTTTTTCGAGACAAATTTTTCCGTCGCCTCCGCCCAAGGATCCCGACTCGCTCGAGGACCCGGAGAGAAAATCCAAGGATCCCAACGAGATCGCCTCGCGTGGCCAGTTTCGCGTGAAACGAGCGCGAAAATATTTCAGCGAGAAGTGACTCGTCGATCGATGCCGAAGCAATATATCGAATTGACATCGACTCCGTTAAATCCACGTCAATCCGACAGTGTCGATGTCAACTCGATGAATTACTCGTACTTCTCACTGGGTCAGGTTTCGATCCTTGAGATCCGCGACTTCATTTGCGCACGCTGGAAAAAATATTCCCTGGTGAAACTCGCGCGAGACGTCGGCTGTCGGAGATGACGTCTTCGCGGATCAACGTGAAAAATCGGCGAAAGGGCGGAAGGCGATTTCCACGTCGCCGCCGGTGATTTCAATGGCCGGCAGCTGGCGCGAACGCGTAACTGCGCCGCGTGTTGCGGTGTCATCGCGTTCCAAGAATTTTACAGAATTTCCAAGAATTGGAATTCCGAGAATTTTATACTCGAAGTCGCGAAAATGGGGAATCTCGAAAACTGACCAAGTATCAGGAGAACATGATCAGCAAAGAGGTGGCACTATCTAAATTTCCAAGAATTCCAAAGTTCAAATCGCGAAAATCGGGAATCTGGAAAACTTGGTTACTCTTGGTCGGCCCTTTGATCTTTTCAGTCCCGATCATGTGGTGTTCCGCCATTATTTTGAACAGGAACCCAGCGGCGCGTGTGTACATACTCATCAAAGCTGCACTACCACACATATAACTTTTCTCTCATTGGCTGGACTAACGGAGTGTCGGATGCGCAGAAGGGGTCGACGCAAAACGAAACAAACGACGGAGTCGACCTACTACAATAGTTGTACTATGATATTCGGCATAAACTTCATTCAGTTTATTCTCTCCGGCTCTGAGAAAATTATTTAATTATTTCCGCTGCAATTACTTTCCAGTCAGTAACAACTCGTCGATCGACAGATCATTTCTCGCTGGGTTAAATCGCGTATTAAAGCAGTCCGAATGCTCGCGAGATGTTTTTTGGGTTTTTCTCCTTGAAACTTCCTCTTTAATCAATATTACCGGTTGAAATATATCGCGTTTATCGTTGTGCGCGGACAGAGCTGTAACGCGATTAGAATCAACGAGGACTGGCAGCCGGAGCCTCTCGTCTGTGACTCGGCCTGTCGAGGCCTCGAAAGATATCCAGTAATGCTGTAGCGAAGGATGTAATCTTTGAGGAATATATGGCCCGATACTCTCCGTGATTAACGTGTATCGCGTATCAAACTGTCTTCCAATGAGTCTCTCGCATTTTTCCTTATTAAGACTACTTCGAGAAACGCTATTTGAATTCTGGAGCCTTAAGGAATATCTCGACGTTCTCCGATTAACGTGTCGAGCTGTTTCTTGCGTTGTTTTCTTTTTTTCGTTATTAGTAGATACAACTATTTCGAGGAGCGCTATTTAAACTGCTTGGTCGGCACTCGATTGGTCCGCTCGAGTATACTCGAATTGATACCAATTCCGAAATGAGCTAATTAACATTCGCGCGCGTCTGCCCAGTCCAAGTCACGGCCTTGGGACTTTCGATGGGGAAACTGCCGGGACCGGGAGAGCCCCGAACAATTTCGGAGCCTACAATCGCCTGCGCCTGCCGGACAACGCGCCCCGTTATGTCGGGGAATGCAGCGATTCACCGTGCACGGTCGCTTCGGCGTAACTTCCCCGTCACCGAGAACATGGCGTGCGCGTCGCGGCGATTCAGCATTAATGAAGACGGAAAGAAAAAATAAAGGTGCACCGCGCGAGTGACGTAATCCCAACGTGGCGCGACGCGGAAGGCAGTTTTCAATCTGATCTGTAAAGGCCTGTGCCCACGATGCTGGAACTCGGCCCAGGTTTCTCTAGTTTCGAGAACGCGTAGCCAATCAACCTGCAGCAGTTCCATAAAAGCTGCAAGTTGATTGGCTACACATTTCTCAAAACTAGAACTTGGACCGAGCTCCAGCATCGTGGACACAGACCTTCAAAGCCTCGTATCCAAGTTCTAGTTCCGAGTGGTGTGTCGCCAATCGAATAGCTGCGGGTTGACTGGCTACACACTTCTTAGATCAGAGACTCAATCATGAAAATTTTCGCTTTTCACGAGTTCGCACTGGAGAAAAAGATTCATGATCGAGCCCCCTGGCCCGTGGACACAAGGCTCGACGAGGCGACGAGCGAGACGAAATTTTTCGCGACGCGCCTACATTTCTCGCGTCGTGTCGCGACGATTGGACTGTTGTTCTTCGCGACTGCTGTGTCCCCTTGCCAGAACGGAGCAACCAGCCGGCGGCTCCGGGAAAGCTCGTCTCGCGAAACTTTTACGCGGTACAATCGGGATAAACGAGCTGTTGCATCAATCAAACGCTATCTGTTTATCATTGACTAATCCCTCTCGCGACTTAACGATCGCCAGCTGCGACCTGCGCGAGAAAAATAAATACAGCCGGGTA
The DNA here is from genome assembly GCF_000949405.1 of Vollenhovia emeryi. Classification (NCBI taxonomy): domain Eukaryota; kingdom Metazoa; phylum Arthropoda; class Insecta; order Hymenoptera; family Formicidae; genus Vollenhovia; species Vollenhovia emeryi. The sequence goes on along the minus strand of NW_011967238.1, from coordinate 1,472,613 downwards.
CGGGCTCTCTCTCTCTCTCTCTCTCTCCTCCTCTTCTCTCGGATCGCCGGCGCGATGCAATTACGTGACGTGCCAAAAAGTAGATCGCGATTCTTACGACCTGCACGTCTCCATTTATTAACACGTTGCGTTGCGTAAGAGCCTGCGTGAGGGATCACTGTCAAAGGATTCACGTAATTACAGACCGCGCCGTTTCGGTCACGCACATCCTACCCCGGCTCTCGGCAAATCGCGATCAGGCTAGTGCCTGATGCAGTTACATTCATAACGACGGCAAATGTAGTGCGCGTATAATCGATCGTTATTTGTCGTTACGCCCTGGTTCGGTTACAAAGCTACCGGTCGCCCGGCAGATAAACTCGATTCGTCGATTTAAAAAGTCGGAAACGGCATTCATGGCGCGAAACGCGGAAAACTTGTATTCCCGTTTAACGTACTCACATTTAGCGTCGCGCAATTATGTTAATTAATCGGACTGCGTCAAAAACGTGGGAAACATGAATGCTTGTTCTCAAATATTTGATCAAATCTTGGTTACACAAGGTCCATATTCTGAATCCTCTTTCATTGCCAAAAATGCCACTAAAAGTAGTTTCGGAGGGTTCTTGCCGACTGAAAGGATCTTTTATGGACACTTTTGTCGACAAGAGGATTCAGAATATGGGCCTAAGCATTTTGACATAGAGTAGAGTTGAACCGAGACTAGAAAGAGACGCGTGACTTTTTGGCGGAAATTGAATTTGGCAATGGATCCTCGTTCTAGCGTAGTTTTTTAATTGTGTTAAAAGATCTCTTCAGGGCAAAGCATAGAACCTGCTGAAAAGTTCATATTGTGCTTACAAAATTATTCTTGTTTTCTCAAATGTATAATTTTGTCTAATTACCGATTTAGGGGCTCGATTCTCAAATTCTATTCTTATAAAAAGGTTGCAAGTCGATTGGCTAAAAGCTACGCGAATAGCCAATCAACGTGCAACTTTTCTGTAAGAGTAGAATTTTCGCATACGTTTCTCTTTTGAATTCAAGAATCGAGCCCCAGTTCTTCTGTTCTTTAAAGTCGCATCGAAAGTAACGAATTCGTTCTAAAGCCTAATCTACAATGTGCTGTTTGCGTCTAAAAACATTCTATTTTGGCAATAAATGCGTTAAAAAAATTTGTACAAGTCGATAAATCGCACTATACGTTGCACAATCGTACATTGTCGACAAATTCTTCAAGCGTTTTGACGATAAAAAATAGGATGTTTTCAGGCGCAAAGAGCGCATTGTAGATTAGGTTCAAGACGCAGCTCTCTAAGCTGCAAGTTTCTCTCGTAACATGTCCGATATGTAGCATCTACACGAGAACTTAATCTACCCGGCTATAATCCAAAGAGCTCTGACGAAGTAAGATATTCGGTACAGCGGAATTAACGGGAACGCGTTCGACGTGTCGCTCAAGAGCCTGCGGTTTACGAAAGCGGGGAGACGGGGGCGAGGGACGACAATCGTCATTTTCACCCGCGAGATCCGCGAGCGACGCCGACGTTTTCTATTTATGTCCAGCCCGAGAAGGTATCGAAATACGCAGATCGGTATCCCGCAAGATCGCACGGGCCGCAGAGAGCCAGCCGGTCGGGCGAGTGAAAAACGGATGGGAGAGCGGTCGGACGTACCGCGCCGTCCTGGGGCCCCGAGGCCCCCCTCGGCCGAGACCCCCTCCCCTTCCCTTCTTCTCCTCCGCGTCGCGATCGCAGGTATACAATAATGACGGACATGGACACCTACGTGGGGGACTTTCGAATGCCTGTTCGATTTCATGTTTTCTAAAAAGCGCGCGTTATTAATGGCGGAAATAAAGTAACGGATGATTGCGGCCGGGGAAAGTGAAGATAATTCGATTGATCGGACGAACGATCGTCGACCGGAGATGCGAATTCGATTAAAATCTTCGCTAGACGTTAACTGTGACGAGAATCGAAGTCCGATGATTCTATCCGCGCCACCGAAGAGCCTTCGTGGCTCTCAACAATTTGCGTTCTAGATCCCTGGCGAAAATAATACGTTTACGAGAAGTTTGTTTAAATGTCGAGTCAATGTTTTACTTGAGTTTTAAAACGTTTATCGAATTGTTTGCGAGATATAAATTTAAACATGGAGTTGTTTACGACACGTTCACGGTTACAAGTGTGCAAATTGCGTTTAATGATACAATGTCAAACGTCTCCATTGTAGTTTTCCAAGTGTTTGTAAAATGTTATTGTCGGCAAAGAATTAACCAGGTGTTAGCAACGTACTTCCAAACGGTGTGACCATCAATAAACTCTTCGTAAATAAATATAAACATCATCTCTCGCTTAAAATTTTCGCCAGGGATCAATAGAACGTGTACGAAATAATTCGCGTGCTCCAGGTTCGCGATCGTAAAGGATAACGATAAATTCTCCGGGATATTTTAAACGAGGGACGTGTTGACGTTTTAACAATTGTATTTTTACTTCGATATATGAAACGAATGTATCTTTCGCACGTAACGTCTTGTGTCGACTCCTATTGCCCGATTCGTTGTTTCTTTTGGTTTTAAATAAGATCTTAAATGAGAAGGCGTCCAGAATCGTGCCTTTCCGCAAACGATTGGTTCGCACACGAGAGCGAGATCCTGTCGACTCGTGAAAAAAGTTGTTGCTGAATCAAGAAACCCCTTCGGTAACGAGGAAAGTCTCGGGACTCGCGCCGCTTCTTCCGACGCGTGAATTTCCAAATGGCGACCTCGAGGATACTTTCTATGGACGCGGCTGTTGAAATTCCCGCGATTTACATCTCGACAAGAGCCAGGGTAGAGAATTCGATCGACTCGATCTAAATCCGACTCGCACGAATCCTAATCCGCGATCCCCTCGATGTTCCCCGAGGCCTCTGAAGGCGGGAATTTGGACAAAGTCCTCTAGCATCGTGGACACAAGCCTCGACGCAGGCCCGAAGTGGCAAGTCGCCGGTCGGCGGGGGCTACGCGAGGCGGGGCGCACGGCCCTGGGCCCGGGGCCCGAGCGGCGGTGGTCCTACTCCTCGGCGCGGGCATACACCAGCATACACGCTCGTCCCGTCGTTCGGCTCGGTCGAGTCCGCCGCGTTGCGTCGGATCGCGCGATCCACGTTCGCTCGCCAACGTTCTCTCTCTCCGACGTTGCTCGCTTTGCGCTGTCGCCGCGAGTGTTCCTCCCAAGTGTGTTCTCTCCGCCGTGTGTCTCTCCCTCGAGTGTGTGTGTGTGTGTGTGTGCGTTTTCTCCGCCGTGTGTTTCCTCGTTTCCGTGGGTCCGCTCCGCCGGCCCGCCCGCGGCAGAGTCCGTCCCCGCGTGATGCGGCTGCGGGAAGCCGCGACGTCGCGATCAACGTCGAGCCGCGCCGCGCGCAACCAGCCGCCGATTTCGTGGCCTCGAGGCCGAGGGACACCGTCACGTCGTCGCGCATACCTTCGCCCCGTGGATCCCGACGAGGCGCGCGGCCCGCGCCAGCGGCGGGACGTCGTCCCCCGCGCTCGCACGCCCGATCGCAGGATCGACCCGAGTCCGCCCGTCCGTTCCCCTTTCTCCTCCGCCTTTCTCCCCTTCTGATCTAGATTCTTCCAGCGTTCTTCCAGGTTCTCTCGCCGTGCCGCGAGTCGCCGAGGTAAATCAGCGCGGAATTGGCGCAGTCCGCCTGGAGGAGACGACTCCCGCGGGCGGCGGCGGAAAAAAAGTCCGTTGTTCTTTCCGCTCGTCTCGCCTCGCGAGAGTCTCGCAGCTCCCCCCGAAGTCGTACCGGTTCTCGATTCCGTTCCCCGCCGCCGCGTGCTCGTCCCGCGCCTGCACTCGTTATCTTTATCCGTGTGAGGCGAATTTTTTCACACCCCCTCTCTCTCTCGCGAGGCTGATCGCCGAGACAGCCCAAGATCGAGATCGCGGCGGAAAGGTTAGGGGGGAAGCACGGGGTGCCCCCTGGCGCGCCGCGCGAGTCACGTTGCACTTCCGGGGGATCTGGAATTCGATTCGAGGCGGCCGCGCGGCGGCCTATATCGGCGGAGTACTGTTATTATAATCGGCGAATCCGCGTAACGGTGCGCCGCGCAAGGGCGTTGTTTACGCGCGAAAATCGGCGTGGGAAGCGACTTCCTCGCGGCCGAGCGTCTACTCGCACCGTCCATCTTTCCTCTCCGCTCCGGCCTTTGAATTTATACGTATACATCCATCTCGCTCCGAGTGCAGAAAACGCAACGTGGTGCAGCCCGCGCGGAACAGACGGGCTTGTTTTCCGTCGCCGCACTGGTGAACCCCAGTGCAGCAAGCTGGAATGAAAAAGAATATACTTGGGCCGCTTTACTTTTTTTTGGGTTCCTCGTTGAATTTAAAAATGCAAATCGTATTGGATGTCGGACGTCGTGCGACAAATTTTTCAAACGTGCTGATTGGCTGCCGAATAGAAAATTTCTAGATGTTCGAGAGTTTCACTAGCCTGCGGCCAATCAACGCGTTTGAAAAACTT
>NW_011967238.1:1450370-1467052 GCF_000949405.1 Vollenhovia emeryi | reverse complement strand
TTTTTCAAACGTGCTGATTGGCTGCTGAATAGAAAATTTCTAGATGTTCGAGAGTTTCACTAGCCTGCGGCCAATCAACGCGTTTGAAAAACTTGTCGTACGACAAATGTAATATCAGGCTAAGACGCAAGTCGATGTCGGAGGTCAACGCGCAAAAAATTGTAGACATATGTCGCCTTGCGATGCGATGAGTGCGACATCCCAAGTAGAACAAGTTTAATCACAAAAACGTCAATGTAACATTAAAATGATGAAGTTTACGTTATAAAATGATCGACTTCAAGATTTGCCTCGCAATGACTGATTCATGACATGCTGTTTTATGATATTCGTGATGTGTGTAATAATATATTACAAACTACACGATCGGTCATATATTATGTTTATTTTATATTACTTCAATTTATTTTTAATGTACAATATTTAATTAACTTTGCTTTGTAAAACAAGATCATTTTTACAACATTTTGATGTCCTAATGATGTCACAAATAGGTGCTTGGGCTATTTTAATCTCACCATGATGCATAAAACAATGAAAGTGGTAATTATATATCGCCAGTAATTTGAAACCAAATTTCATAAGATTAAACAACCTACACTGGCCAATGTTTTTATTCAAGAACCGATTACAACGTTTCGGCCCCGGATTTCGGCCCTTTTCAAGTGATCTGAAATCGCAAATTGCAAATTATACAACAATGCTGAAGGCCTATCGCAAATCAACTATAAATTCATACCCGAGTAGTAATTACTGTGTCGTTAGTCCATTCTTTTGATCATAAAAAAATGATGTCATCTTGATATTTTCATGACTAATATGTTCTACTTGGGATACGTCTACGACAATCTTTCTGCTCAGGCCCCTCGCTCTAATTAGTCTAATTTATTGCGCTAGTTCACCAGTGCAGCAATAGAAAACGAGCCTCGAGCGCGGAATAATTATCTGGCGGGAAATACGAACGCGGGAGGTCGCGCGTAAGGCTCGATTAGGAGTCTATGTAAAATATAGTTTCGATCGGTATTATCTCGGTAGGAATTTCGGTAACTCCCTTATTATCGAGTATCAAACTTGCGTCAAACTTGTATTAATCGCACGCCGATTGCTTGATTATCAGGATCACCTTGGCGAGTCGGCATCATGCCCGCGCCGAAGATGTCGGTGATCGGCGACTCCATCAGGCTGGTCCCCGCTGGCAGTCCCGCCCTCTTCGAGCTGTCCGCGCTGGGTTTCAGCAGCAGCGAGATCGACGTTCAGATCATAAGTGAGTGTCACCCTGTCGATCGCCTCGTAGAAGCGGCGCCCGCGAGCACAGGCGTCCTGACGCGTCTGCTAAAATTGCAGCGCCTTCGAAGAGGCACATACCCGCGCGAATCGACGAGGAGCCCGGGCGTTCCGGCGAGTTCCGCGTCGAGTTCACGCCGACCGAAGTGGGCAGCCACCTCGTGGAGGTCAGCATCGCGGGACAGAAGCTACCGGCGGGACCGCTCGTCGCCAAGGTGTACAACAGCAGCCTGATCCAAGTTACTGACGTGCCTAGCGCCGTGGTCGGACACGCCTGTCAATTCAGAGGTGAGCCGTCGACCGTGTCTCACCCGTCGACATATAGAATGGAGCGTTACGCGCGACGTGCCAGCACACGCTCTCAAGCGAGAGCGAAATCCAGTAGTACGAGGTCTGCCCGGAAAGTATCCGACCTTGTGCTGCAGCAGAAGGAAGAGCTAGATCTGATGAATGGCGAAGACTCTCTAATGTATTAAAAGATAGTAACGTGTCAAAAGACTGCCCTACGTTAGAGAGAAAGAGAGAGAGAGACAGGCGTATTGACTGATCTCTTTCGCAAGGTCTCGGTTTTATGCAGTTTCTGGTTTTTGTGCTTAAACGCTTTTTCTGGACCAGAATGAACGTTTAAGCACAGAAACCAGAAACTGCATAAAACCGAGACCTTGCGAAAGAGATCAGTCGATGTCCTACTGTGTCTCTCTCTAACGCTCAGTCCAATCTATATATCGATGGTCCTACCGTTTCGAGTCTGCGAATGTGTCGTTGAAACGTGTCGTGTTCGCAGTGGATGCCAGCGCTGCTGGAGAAGGTCAATTGGAGATCTCCATAAACGAGGGAGAGGTGCCGAATCACGTTCAGGTGGTTGGCGGTGGCCGTTGCCTCGTTTCCTTCACCCCCGAGGTCGCCAAGCCGCATTACATCGACATCAAGTTCAACGGAGAAGCTGTACGCGGATGCCCTTTCGTCTGCAACGTGTCGGACACGAGTAGAGTCACGTTGAGCTTGAATCATCTGGAACTGATCCCGGTCGAGCTGCCCGCCAGCTTTCACATGGGAGTCGACGGAAGCGGCAGCGCCGAGTTAGCGGTTTACGTAAGGGGTAAGTTGTTCAGCGCGATAGAAACCGAGAACGTTATTTCTTTTGATGCGATACACCTCGAGATTTCTAGAAGACGGTATATCCGTACGCTTGTAATAACGCCGTCGGATAATCAACAACAATTTGCTGGATAATCACCCGGAACGATTGCCTCTTAGGACCGAACAGTGAGTTGCCGGTTAAAGTCACTGGTAACGTAAGCAGCGGCTTCACCGCGGAGTTCGTACCGAAGGAAGTGGGAGTGCATTCGATTAGCGTAGAGTACAACGGCTATCCCGTGAACGGCACGCCGTTTTTGGCCAAGGCGTTCAACGCGGACAAGGTGCTAATCGGGCCTGTAGCCAGAGGCAGTGTCGGTCAACCAACCCACTTTACTGGTACGTGTAACAGCATTGTGAATTGAATAAGTTGACTCGATTGCCAAGGTACGACAAACGTTTCTAACGCGCCCTACATCGAATCGGAGAATTCAATTGTTATTTCTTGCCGACCAGTCGATGCGAGCCAAGCTGGCGAGGGAAATCTGGAGATCACGATATCGGCACGCGGCCAGAACATACCGACCCAAGTGACGCCGCAAGGAAACGCGCGGTTCTCGGTCAGTTTCGTGCCGTTCGAGGCGTGCGAGCACGTCATCAACATTGCCTTCAATAAGAAAACGGTGCCCGGCTGTCCTATAGTGACGCGGGTGGGTGGCGACAGCCACGTAACTGTGAGTGGGCAGGCGTTGAGCAGCGCTGGATTGGGACGGCAAAGCTATCTGACCGTCAGTAACGTTGCCGGTAGCTTGGAGGATTTAGAAGTTAACGTTGAAGGTAATTGTCGCTGCATGAAATGATCCGTTGCACAGTTTGCACGAGTCACGAATTAATTCTCTTGTTAGCATGTATGTTTGCTTCACTCGAGAGATCGTAAATTAATTATCTCGGCAGTGTTCCGTGTGGATAAGATTTCTTTATTTTTACATATGCGCGATCGGACGCTTTCTCGCGAAATTACGTTTCTACCGAGGAACATTATACACTTTGTGACACATGTATGTTAATGCACACAACTTACGCGCACATGCACACGCCAGAGCTTGATATCTTAACTTTTTTCATCAAAGACGCAAGAAAACGTCCAATTTATTCAGTGAAGAGATACAGATACAAGTTACATTTCTTGAAGTCCTCCCGATTTTAAATATAGATACTAGATCCACTCATTATTTTTCCGGGGAAAGATACAGTTGGCGTCTGTATTAGTATCTTTAAAACAAAAAAGATACCAAGCTCTGGCACCCGCGTATGTACATATGACGTCGCCAAAGAAAAATGCACAGAAGCATCCATGTATTAATTCACCTTGTACTTAATACCAGAGAGATTTCCTGTTTTGTTTTTAATGTCACGAACGTCGGCGTAATTGTCGTGGAGACTTGTACAAAATTGTTCATCTGTGTCATCGTTAATCTGTAGCTTGAGAGCAATTCTCTCTCTCTCTGTTGCAGGTCGGCCAGCTTTCAGACTACGACATTACTAGACCTCTCAGAAACTAATTCTCCCTCTTATCTTAATTTCTGGATTAACGGCACACGGTGGTGGGTTCCTAACTCAAGTTTTCCGAAAAGTCTTGCATAAGGGTAGCCTAAAAATATTATCACTCTACTCACACGTTTCTTCTCTACCTGTTGGTTACCACTCGCGAGTATTGCGAGCGCTTAATTTGGGTTTCACTGATCGGTGGGAGAGCTACGGAAGTCTTGTCTAATTTACTTCGTAATCGCCCACTTTTCTTGCGTGCTCGCGAGGTGTATTTGACTTGTGTCAAAGCCATGCTCATGGTGCTATATATTTTACTTTAAGTTGTATATAATCGTTGAGCGTTCCAATGCAAAGGTACATGCCTCTCAAACTGAGACTCCAATACGCAACGCCTTAATAACAAGTGCCAATATCTCTTCTCTATCCGTAACTAGCATACATTTTTACATTATCACGTGCAATCTCACGAATGAACGAAGCTGTTATAATATATATATTTTATTCTATCTGATAACACTTAGTGCGTAATTTTTTTTAACGCGTCTTCGTTCTGCCGCGGTTGCTCTGCTCAGCCAAGCATGCTGGAAGCGTATTAGAGGATAATCTTTACATTAGTTCCCCCAAGCGCGGTTCGAAGCTGAAGCGAACTAGACGTGTAACGTGTACGAGGACGAGAGATGTTACGGCTTTCTCCCATTAGTCGCAGTAACAATTTATTTATCGTAGCCACTTCTCACGGGTAGTCCGCTTTCTTTAACGTTGCTTGTTGCGAGTTTACGTCATGTGTAACATTGGCGAGAGCGATCGGACTTGCGCGAGCCTCTTCGCTGGCCGTTCCGGTGACCCTCGGCGATCCACCCCAAGTAGATGGCTGACTCTTAAATGATATTAAACGACTAACCCGCCGGACTTGATAGGGCCCAATGGACAGGCCGTACCCGCTCAGGTCACTGACAACAAAGACACGACGTGCAGCGTGGCGTTCACACCGAGAGTCGTCGGCGAGCACCGGATATCGGTCAACTATCGTAACGTCCCCGTGGTCGGCAGTCCGTTCAGCTGCAAGGTGTACGATGTCACCGCGATAAAAGTGAAGGATGCGAAACGCGGTGTCATCGGCATGTCCGTAATTTTCTTAGGTACGGTAACTTATTGCGCGGTTGCGCTTGAGGGAGACGAGTGTTTGTGTGTGCGCGCGCGCACGCGAATTCACCTGGTGAATCTCGTTCGCTAATTCCAGTCGAGACTAGTCAGGCGGGACCAGGTAATCTGGAGGTCACTGTAAACGGCGGACGTGTGCCGACGTCGGCACAGGCCCAGGGTCCACACACGTACGCGATCTCGTTCACGCCCCGGGAGCCGATCGCGCACACCGTGGACTTGCGTTTCAACGGGGAGGACGTGCCCGGCAGCCCGTTCACCTGTCAGGTATCCCGTTTCTCGTTCTACGTGTCATGAGCGCGTAAAAGAGTATTCTGTTGTTTAAACTTGTAATTATCTCGGTAATTTTATGTACGTTATATAACGTAAGGTGATCTAGATTTTATTCAACGCTGTTCTATCGAACAAACTATCCAGGTCATTGATACGGCGAAAGTGTTGGTAACCGAAGTGCTCGAGAAAGTATCTGTGAATCGTGTCGCGACCTTCACAATAGAAGCCGACACGTCTCTCGGTACGCCCGTCGTCGAGGTGCTCTCTCCCACCAGGGAGAGTTTGTCTGTACACGTTAAGCAGAACAGTCACGGCACCTACACCGCTGGATTTACCCCGAAGGATGTTGGTGCGTAAATTAAGTGAGAATCTATTGTGAAATTGTGTATTTAAATCAATTATTCGCGATACAGGCGATCACAGCGTCGAAGTGAAGCTCAGCGGATCGCACGTGGAAGGCAGCCCGTTTCTCGTCAAAGCTTACAACGCTGATAAAGTCAAGGTGACGGATATAAACAGCGGAGTCGTTGGAAAACCGATATTCTTCAGCAGTAAGATCAGTTTCTTCAATTCTCTTGGTAATGCGACGAACCAACGTTAAGCAAAATACGAAACAACTTGATTCTAGTCAATGCCAGTCAAGCCGGGGCTGGAAATCTGGAAATCATAGTCGCGGTGAACGGCAAGAACGTCCCGAATTATGTGCAAAGCGAGGGCAACGCGAAGTTCAGAGTCAACTTTAAGCCGCAAGAAGCCGCTGTACATAGTCTCAGTGTTCGTTTCAATGGCGAGCCAGTTCCGGGTAAGAATGGAATTCATATGATTATATTTTATTGATCGTACGTTCCGTTTATTTGATATTAACGTCCCATCTAAATTTCCAGGTTCACCGTTCAGCTGCAAGGTGACGGGTGCGGGTCAAGCGACAATTTCCGGTCATAATCTGAAAATGGGCGCTGTGAAGCGGTTGATGCCCTTCACCGTGGATCCCCAGGCTCCGTCCACGAACTGTGACGTTATCGCGATGCCACCATCGGGCACCGCTCTGCCTATCACCATCGAGCCCATCGACGGCAAGTACAACGTGAGCTTCGTGCCCACGGAAGTCGGTAGACACAACATCAGCGTCCTGGTGGACGGAGAATCGATAAAGGGCTCTCCGTTCGCTTGCAATATTTATGACGTGACTAAGGTAAGTTCCGAATTGCGTGACTACGATCTGTTAAATGTTTTCGCAACGTTAAGCTCAACGCTGCCGTAATGATCGCAGGTGCACGTGTCCGGCCTCACGGAGGCGTTGCTTGGCCAGGCGACTACGTTTACCGTTGATGCCGCGGAAGCCGGCGAGGGAACCCTTGAACTGGTGGTGAGCACGGAGAACAACACCGTCAAAGCCGAGGTAGTGGCTTGCGCGCGTGGTCTTTACGACGTCACATTTGTGCCACAAACAACGAGTACACATTATGTTAATATTAGCTTCAACGACGACAATGTACCAGGTTTGCGCCAACAGTTTTACCGACAAACTATAAAAACTGATTTTGAACAGACTCATTATCTTTTTCTTTTTTATTAGGAAGTCCATTTAAGTGCCCCGTCGTTAGTGGCATGTTACACGGTCCATCAATGGTTCGAGTTGGTAATACGGCATACATAGATCTGGATATGTCTGATTTGAACGGTCCTGTAGCTGCGGAAGTGACCGGTAAATTATTTGCAATTATTGAATTGCGAGAATCTTTTAATTATTTACAATATGTTTTACAACTTTCGCTTTTTTATATTTAGGTCCAGATGGAATAATTATTCCGTGCACGTTAACCAAATTATCATCCAGTTTATATCGCGTGGAAGTTCGAACGCGACAAGTGGGAACGTACAGTATAATATTCAACGACGGACACAAGATGGTCAGTTCGCAGACGCTCCAAGCTTTCGACCCCAGCAAGGTTTCCGTCAAGGAAATAGCGGACGTGGTCTGTCATCGTCCGGGAACTATTTTAGGTAATTATTTTAACGTTTAAGCTCAATAGTAGGTCTAGCAAGTATTGATTTAGTAAGATGTAAGTTATTTCTGGAACAAAAAATACGAATATCACTTTATCTCTTCCTCGCAGTTGTTGCATCGAAGGAAGCTGGTCCTGGTAAGTTATCCGTCAACGTGCGCGCCGGTGGTGCGGATGTGGACAGCCTGGTGAGAGAAAGGGAAACCGGTGTCTATGAGATCATGTTCCACCCCACGCGAATCGCGCCTCATAGAGTTCACATAAAATACAACGATGTCCATATTCCCGGTATATTGCATCTTTATGTTTTTCTAACAAAATTATCGTCGTTGTGCTAAAGTTTATCAGCATGAAAACTTTCATTATAAACTGTCGGAGATTATCTTTACTCCTATTTATAAATCTCATATATGTTCTAATTTAGCTATATTTTCAGAGCTTGGTATCTTGACGATTTTCATCAAAGATACAGATACAAGTAACATTTTTTAAATTCCTTCGATGTAGATATAGATGCAAGATGCACTGAATTATTTTCCGAAGAAAGATACAGATACTATCTATCTGTATCTATAACTATATCTTAAAAAAAAAAAGATATCAAGCTCTGCTTACTTTTTAATACTTGACGTATTTTCGTTCGGATTAATAATATTAATTCGCAGGGAGTCCGTTGGATGTGACGGTACGTGGCCCTACGGGAGGACGGGAAGTGACGGCGACGGGATTAGGCCTGTATCAGTCGTGCGTTGGGAAAGTGACATCCTTCACGATCGAGACTCTCGGTCGTCCTGGCAAGGAGTTCGACGTCGTCATAAGCGGCCCGCAGGGTAACGCCGTACCCGTGCGTTGCTATCAGCATCGCGACGGCAATCTGCTTGCCGAGTTCACGACGAATAGCGTCGGTAAGATCAGAGAGGATTGTGACATATGGAATGTTTATGAGAGAAAGAGAAATTGAATTGTTGTTGAATGATCTCAGGCACATACAAAATTGACGTGCTGCACGGAGCGAAGCCGGTATTGAGCTCGCCGTTCTTGTGTCAAGCCTTCGACGCCGCTAAGGTGAAGCTTCAGGAACTAGGTCCCATGACGATTTCTGTTCACGACCACATTGCATTCAAACGTAAGTGATGGTTACAACGCGCGACCGATATAATAGTGAAGGGGATTAATCGTACGTAAATGGGCGTGGGGAAACATTTTTGGCAACTATAACGATTTCGCTGCGGCAACTTACGAATTAACAGTGTCGTCATTCTTCTCTTTATTTATATATTATTAACAAATTTAACATAAAACTTGACAAAATTACGAAGGCACCATCGATTTTACCATGAATTTTATTCAATTTTATTCAACACTTATCATTTTACAAGATAGTTAATGTAAATTTTGAAGCATGTATTCGTTATATTTCCCGAAAATACCTTTCGCGTATCGCATGCTACAATTCGTTTATCAATTTTCCTTTTCCTTAGCGTGCGAACAAGATCGTTTTCACGCATGAAGAAAGTATCGGCGTGACCCAAATTGGAGCGATACGATCGGAATCAAGCTATCGCAATACGGAGAAAAGAGTCGTGTTAACTGCTAAGTAATCGTCTTGATTGAAACGTGAACGTTATAATATCGTGCTTACTCGAGACGTAAGTGTATCCCGGCGCGCTTATGTAAATGTTGCCGTGCACGCATAGGCGGGAGAAAGTGGCAGGCGTTTTCTAGCGCGCCGCAACTATGCAGCTACGTTTCAAGGCCGCGTCTGGGATTTAATCGTAGCAGATAGCTCAAACAGACTACTTTCAAATAGCTTTGCGTTTCGCGTATAATGAACAGTCACGGTACACATCGCGCGCGGAGCGACACCGATTGAAGAGCGCGGCCGCTCGTTCGGCGACAACGAGCGGACAAGAATCGCGGACGAACGTTTACGCAATTTCGTTGGATGATTACAGTGATGAAAGCCGACGCTGGCACGGCCGACCTGGACGTGACGGCGACGAGCCCGTCGGGCCAGGAGATCCCGCTGCAGGTCACTCCGCTTAACGACGGCGCCGAGATGATTGAGTTCTCGCCCAGCGTGCCCGGCACCTACATGATCAACGTCACTTACGGTAATTACGTTTGGCGAGTTTAAATATTGAAAGAGAAATCTCTTTGTATTTCCTATATTTTATTCGTAATCGCTGGCGATAGGCGGATGCTCCGTGCCTGGAACTCCAGTGGTATGCACCGTCGACGCGGTCGGGCAGGCTCGCGCGAAAGGCGAGGGATTGCTGAGCGGTCATGTGGGCAAACCGGCACACTTTATCGTCACCGGCACGAGAAGTCCGCCGGCAGTGCAGGTATTTGCGTGCGACGTAGCGCGGAAGTTGCCTCGTCGAGTTACGCGTAGGTTGTACACGGGTGATTCTCTTCTAATCGAACCGCGCGCGTCGCAGGTGGACGGACCGGACAGTGTTTCCAAGGCGACCATCGAAGCTGGCGCTAATCCCGGCACATGGAACGTGTCTTACGTACCGAGCGAAGTCGGAGTGTTCGACGTGAGGGTCGTCTCTGCCGGGCAGCAACTGCCGGGATCTCCGTGGCATCCGAAGATCATTGACACGCGAAATCTTCGCGTTATCGGTGAATTGAAACGAACATTTAATCACCTCACGATATTTCTATTGAACTTACGCATTCGTGACCGATTGCAGGTGGCTGGTCCGCTGTGTGCGACGAGATCGGCCGCTTGAAGTTGCATCCGTCGAACAAGATCAGCTTCGACACCGCGGACGCCGGGCCCGGCGAGATCAACGGAATTGTCGGCGATCTTCCTCTCTCCTTCGAGATGACGTCTAGCAACAGGCTGAAGCTCGTACCGCCGCAGATGAGCAGCGGCGAACATCGCCTGGAGATACTGTTCAACGGTACACCGTTTCCCGGCGCGCCGAAGCTCGCACTCGTGCAGGATTTGGAGGTTTCTCGTCAATCGGAGATCAATTGAATTTTAAACGCGACATACTTTGCTGCAATTATTATTGTTAATTTTTTTTAGCCACCGGTGCAAGACACGAGCCGAGTGCTACTGAAGGGACGGGGATTAACGTCGGCCAAGTGCGGCGAGGAAGTCAGTTTTACCATAGATGGTTCTCAAGCCGGTAACGGAACCCCGAAAGTACAATTGTTTTCACCTACCAGCGAACTTAACGTCATGCTACAACATTTGGGTAAGAGAAAGAAAGATAAAGGAAGCTACAAACGGAAATAAAAAAGGCGACTCTAAAATGTTCGTTGAATGAAACAGGCGACAGCGTTTATCGGGCAAGCTATATACCGCTAACGCCGGATCCACTCTTGATGACCGTGTCGTGGAATGGAAGGCAATTGAAGGGCTGCCCGCTGCAAATCAACGTTACGAGCGCGGCCGACGCGTCCAGAGTGATCTGTTCCGGAGACGGATTGAAGCACGGTGTTGTCGGGCAAGAGATCAGAAGTTTCATCGATACCAGAAGAGCTGGACCGGGTAAAGAACCGTTTCGCGCTTATGACAAACATGTATTACTTCTGACATCTTTTTTTTTCTATCGAAGACCTATTTCGCAGGTGAGTTAACGGCGCATTGCGTCGGACCGCACAAAGTAGCATACTGCGAGCTGTACGACCACGGCGATGCCACGTTCACGTTGAACGTGAAGCCTCAGGAGGCGGGACGACACGCACTAACGATCAAATATGCTGGAGAACACGTTCCTGGTTCTCCGTTTACGTTACGCGTTTCCGGAGCCCCAGACGCTTCAAAGGTATCTCACTGAAATATTGCAGTTCGCTGACAAGAATCTTAGTATCTTCAAAGCATCGAAGTTTTCCCAAGTTAAAAAATTTAGTACTTGGTAAACTTGATATATTTCAGTGAATAAACTTTGTACAGAGATATTTATCGAAATTAAGTTTTAATGATATTAACTGACACGCCCGGAACACATTAGGTTCGCGTCTACGGGCCGGGAATCGAGCACGGCGTGCTGGCGACTTTCCAGTCGCGATTTATCTGCGACACGCGGGGCGCCGGCGCCGGTCAACTTACGGTGAGAGTACGCGGACCTAAGGGAGCGTTCAGGGTGGAGATGCAACGAGAGACTCAAAAAGACCGAATCATTCTCTGTCGGTACGATCCAACGGAACCCGGGGACTATAGAGTGGAGGTTCGCTGGGCAGGTGTCTTGGTGCCAGGTTCTCCGTTCCCCGTTAAAATCGTCGACACGCAAGATGAATTACTAATGCTCACACAGGTAAGAGCTGCGTACAATTCTTCTGAATTTATATACCAAAATTATGGAGAGAACTTTATTGTATGCACGATCATTTCAACAAGCTACATAATCATATGTAAAATCACATGTATATATTATTGAGTTATTTAAATGTTCGCATAATTACATCGCATTAATAATGTACAAGTGGTATTAAAATGGTTGCCGTGTATAAATGTATACAATTTCAGGGCGGAGATAATTATTCGACAGGCCATCATACTATCACATCGTGGCGTGGATCGCAAGCTATATTGTAGAAACGTCACGACTCTAACATTGTTATTGTATTTTGTATGGACTAATATATTCGATAATATATGGTAATTATTGTAACTTATGTGCAAACGTTTCCAATAAACTCAACATTCCGGTTAAGCATACATACTTATCTTCAACTTTTCAGGCTATACATTTGTATGTGAAAAAATATGTACAGTTTCTCATTTTTGAGATAATTTATATTCCATCTAGCTGAAGCATCACCGATTCTTTTTCTTTTCCAGTTTACTGAGGTCCCTAAAGACTTCCTTCTTCACCTGCTTTTGCTTCGTCATCTTCTTGGCCTCCTCTTCGGCGACTCTCGCCTGATACGCCGTTATCCTCTTCGTCATTGCCTCCTTCGTCTGTTTCTGCTTTTGCGCGTAATTCGTTCTGATCATCTTCATTATACGCGCGATTTTCTCTTCTTGTGGCTCGCGCACCACGGCGACTCTGCCTTGCTTGAACTTGGGCTTGCGCAAGTGCGGTATGGACTCGAGTTTAGGCTTGTCTCTGTACGGGAGATTCTTCTGTAACTTGCGTGGGATGAACAGCGGCTTGAATACCTTGACGTCTCGTACAACCGGCGTGTACATCGAGTCTTTGTTAGGTTCAGCGTGAAGGTTCCTTTCTCGTTTTAACTGGCCTGTCGTCTTCATGCCGCGCCATCGAGCCTTCTCCGTGGGTGGCAACAGCAGCGATGTCACCGGGTTGTAGAAACGCGGCACGTCGACCTTGTACCACGTCCTACAAAACACTATGTCGCTCAGCATTATTTTATCTTCAAACGTGGCGCGGAAGCAACCTTCCGGCTTGGAAACAGCCTTCTTGATCTGACCGCGAATACCCGAGACCGTCTTGATTCGTGCACCTTCAAACTTGGCGACCTCGAGCGCGCTGTTGAACATGTCCTTGATGAAGGCGGTCTTGCGGTAGATCTTCATCGGCACGCCGGTGAGCTTGAGCTTCTTCACCACCTGCGTGCTCTTGTCCAGCTCCACGATCGCACCAGTGGCCGCGATGCGGAAACCCGGCTCTCTACTCGCAACGTCCTGCACCGCCAGAACTCCGGTTCCCTGCGGAGTGATCGGGCCCCAAAAGTGGCCCACGCACGCCACGTGCTCCGGCGTGTACTTGAGCATCCGGTGACGCAAATTGTCCTCCAGTTTGGAGTAAATCGGCAGCGATTGAAATCTACGCCAGCCTATGGAGAATATAAGCGGGTCGCGACTCTTCAGGATTCTCGGGTACCATCGGTGTTTCTTGACCCGTGTCTGCACGTAGCCGATGTTCTCCTCACCGTGCAACAGACCGCCGATGATTATCGGATACGTCGGGTCGAAATGCGTTATCAGCTCGCACGGCACCGTCTCGATTTCCACGCGCACGTACATGCCAGGACGGAAGCCCTCCAATTGGACCCTGACATCGTCGTTCAGCCCTTCGAACTCCGACTTGTTAATACCCGCCTGTCTCTCCACTTCGGCCTTCAGTTCGTCGTAGTACGTTTTTGTCTCCGTGTTGTCATACTCCGCGTTGAATTGCTCTTTCAACCTCTTTTTCTTCTCCAAGAGCTTCTTCTTCTCCTCCACCTCGTCTGTCGACAACTCCGTGGGAGCCGCGTCCTCTGCTTTATGCTTCTCTCCGGTCTCCAGGTCCTCGAAGTCGCCGTATAGATCCTCGTCGTCCAACTTCAAAAGCTCCTCGGCATCCTCCGATTCCTTCCACTTGCCCGTCACGAAACGGTTGAGCAGCAACGCCTTGTTGTCCTCATCCAGCCAATCGCGCGCGCTCTCCGCCGTGAAGAAGACAGACTCCTCCTGATCCTGCAGTTCCCGCTCGTGTATCTTCTGCTTCTGCTGCTCTTGTACCACGCGGAATATTCCACCGATATCATCGCCGGGCTTCTCGTCTTCCTTGTCTTTCTCTTCCATCATGTCACTCTTGCCGAATACTCCGTAAACTGTCTTCAACCAATTCTTGCTGCTTTGCTGGCGATTCACAAAGGCTTCCCTCGCTTTCTCAGTTAAATTCCTCTTCCACTTGAATTCATCCGCGACTTCCTCCTCGCTCTCATCCATCTTGTCGTTTTCTTTATCTCCTTCTTGCTCTTCTTCTTCTTCGTCTTCTTGCGCGGACGCATTGTCTTCGAAATCGCTGATCCGATCCACATCGTCCATCTCTAATCCCACACGCGAGTCTTCGTCGCTGAGCTCGTCGAAGCTTTCGTCGTCGACGTCCCGCTTCACGTTTCTCTTTGTCGCCTCTAGAAAATTCAGTGCTTCCGAAATTCTATTTTTTATCATTTTGTCTGATTCTTTACTCAAGGAATGATACACTCCTGCATTTTCTTGAGGAATATCCTTCCTGTCATTCGTAAATTTTGATTCATCGAGATCTACGTCATCATTTTCGATAGCCGAATTAATCGAATCCCTCTTCCTTTTCCTTTGTACTTTGCCATCCTCGGTGCTTTTCCTCTTAACGCCCTTTCCATCAGATTTTTCCGAGGGCTCCTCGTCGCTCGATTCACTTTCATCGTCATTTTCATCCATTTTGTAGTCATTACCGTCATCACTGTCATCTTCGTCATCTTCTTCTTCATGTTTCATCAAACTATCATCCTTGTCCAAAGTATTTTCTGAGCCCGCTTCGTCTTTAAATACAACTTTTCGTCGAACTCTCCCATTCTCTGTCACCAACTCGCCCGTGTAAGGAGCCATACTTTCGTTCACGTCCTCCGACTTGATCGGCGCGGCGTCGCTGAACAATTTCAGCTCGCTGTGCCGCAGTTTCTGGTCCAGCGTCTCCTGCGTATCCATTAAAGCACCTGCCAAGCCCGTATCCTCTTCTTTGTAGGAATGACTGCCGCCCAACTCCACGTAAACGGCGTCTTTGTCATAAACTATGCCACCGACGCCGGAGAACGGCGCATAAATCAGCCGTTCCTTCTCCACCAGGGCTCGCTTCTTAATCTGCTCCGGAAGCGGACAAGGATCCGGCAGAAAGTTGACATCCTTGAGCTTCATATCTCCGCAGCCGGGTATATGAACGGACGTCTCCTTGTTCAGAGGTATTCCTCTGACGTAGCTGGAAAAGAAAATTCAGCCACTTAAAAGGCACGATTAAGACTTCGATACGTGAGAAATTTCAATTAAATTTAAAATACGCCTCAAGTGCATACGATTCGAAGGTAGCTCAAGATCAATTCAACTGTCTCGCGTGCATACCCGTACAAGCTGATGGTTCTGTCGACTTTTGGATTCCTCCTGACCAAATCCGGCGGCGTCAAATCCTCCAGTCTATCGGCGAGTAAGTAGGAATGCGTCGTGCGCCAAGTTAACGGCCTGAATTTCATCACCGATATGAAACGGGCCAGATTCTTTATCTCCGTGCGGAGGTACTCCTCGTGCAGCAATCCGGAGAGGTAGAACAACTTGGCGCCGGCGTACACCTCCGTCCAGAAGCGATGCTTCAACATCTTCTTCACCTTGCGCATCTGCCGGGCGTTCTTTATCAGGTCCAGGTGAGTGAGGACCCCCATGATCCTGGGCATACCGTGCACCTGGCATATATTGAGGAACTCGAACACCTCCATCTCGAATCCGAAGGAGGCGTCCACCAGCAGCAGCACCAGATCCGCCACCTTGGCGATGTCGATCATGCTGTTGACGTCGTTGTTGCATTCCATGAAGGTGATCCTCCGTTTCTTGCCCGACACGACGGTGACTGGGCCGAGCACGTTGGCCAACGGTTGCCTGACGTAGCTCTTGATCAAACATCGAATGACTAAAGACTTGCCCACTTTCGGCGGGCCCACCACTGCCACCAGGACCGGCGGTGGCTCCAGAGGCGTCCTGTCCACCAGCGGCACGTGCTGCTTCTTGGTCTCGATGTCCTGCTTCCGCCTGAACCTCCGCTCCGCCTTGATCGCGGAATGGAAGGTGAATGCCTTCGGATTCTTCTGCTTGTCCGACAGCTCCTGAACGTGCGCGTTCTTGGCCTTCTTCTTCTCCGCCTTACGGCCCGCATTGCGGTCCCTGTGGCCCTTGTGTTTCACTGCGCTTGTATCGTCCATCGCGGACGACATGCCGGCGCCTTTTTACTTTCTGCTGCGCTACCTCTCTCTAGGAATATCAATGAAAAAATAAAAGTACCGATTAGCCTGTGATGCACACGCATTGTCGTAATAATAACACACATATTAGTGTATACCACAACAGTTTCTAGCGTAAAATCACTGATACGTGTCTAGAATTTGTGTATTAAAATTACCAATTCATTCAGATGCAAACTTTCCTCGCGAAAAAGAAAGATTAATGAAATTTGAGATTATACCGATTATACGTATCGAACACGTGAGCGCACACCGGGTTTCGATCTTAGGTTATGTCACGCACACGTATGGATAGAGCACTGCGTTCAGCAACGCCACCCGAGTACCCACCGCTGGTCACCGCATTCATGCATGCAGCACGGAACACAACCAAAATTGGGCACTGCATTACCCGCTTGAAAAATGGGCGTAGCACGGATACGCACCAATTAAGTGGAGGCTCTATCGGCAGTGGTTGAAAATGGGTGTAGCGGAATAGTTCCAAAAACGAAAATGGGCGTAAGGCGCTGGAATCAGCCGAGCGAAAACGGTATCAAGTAAAACGCCGGCGTGGCCGCTCTCTGGTTTCTCTCTGCTGTAACTGTAACTTCGTTACAAGTAACGAGTTACTTCCCAAGTAACTCGTTACTTGTATTTTAAGGTAATGTAATTTAAGGGTGC
>NW_011967238.1:1416146-1448530 GCF_000949405.1 Vollenhovia emeryi | reverse complement strand
GTAAAGTCGAGCAGACGGACTTTTATTTTTGTGCGAACTTTAATCGTGTACAAGAAATTTGCAATTCTGTAAAGCCAATTAAAAGATATCCCTAATTAAAAAATATCGGTAAAACAGAGAGACTCCAGCATCACCTTAAATACCCCGATTCTACGACGGCACGTACACTGAAAAAAAATGTCCGCTACCGTAGCTAATTGTGGTTTGCTAAAAATATTTTGCTGCTGTAACTATAAATTTCTGAACCACGGCAAACGGTTTGCTGTCGCACCCAATACATTAGGCACAGTAGCAAAATATTAAGCCATCACAACTGAACATTAGCTGTTCAAATTTTACAATTGAAATTTAGTTACCAGAATTTTTAGGCAGTTTTTAGGCAGCTACATTTATTTCGTGTATATTACAGCTTGCGTAAAATGTGAACTTTTGACGAAAGCTTAAATTTATTCTACTTTCACTGTTTTAAAGATGAAGGGCGCGATATTTAGGGTGAGATGTCTCGATTCGGAAGTCGCAGAATCAATGGCGCGATAATCGAAACCGATTAATCTAATGTTAAGTGCGAATGTGACTTGGCAGATCAATCCTTCAAAGGGACAGATGGTACTGAATGTCATGATTCAACGAAATCGGGAGAATCCTGCCGCCCTATGTGCCCGTAATTGGGAAACAAAGACGTCTCACTCGTGTTGTACAATCTTATTACACGATCGTGTCGACTCGACCAGATGAAATTAATCGAGGAAAGATCCAGCGATTAAAATTTACCGGTGGGTCAATCGAAGATATCGCGCGAGAAAAAAATTAATTTTCTTATAAGTGATTATTAGAGGTGTGACATTTATCTTCATACGCAAAATATCGCAAAATGCCCCGGGAACGTTTTTAATGTTCTGTATAAAGAATAAATAATTCATAATAATAATAAGATAAAATGCATCAAGCTCGCGAAATAAGAGACATACGCGCGACGCAATTTCCACGATAATCCCCACCCGGGGATTTCCCTCGAATTCAGGACGTTGCTGCGACGGCGCAGCATCCGATGATCGCGGCTGATTTACGAGGGCAAACATCGGGAGGAGAGAGAGCGGGCCGCGAATAATGCAAACGCCTTCATAATCGATACACCGTCGCTGCCGTAACGTGATCGGTGATAAATTCATATTTCCGATCGGTACGCGTCACGCGATTGCGGCGGCGATCAACAAATCGTAAAGCGAACGGACGGTCCTCCGCTTCTGGTCGGGCCGCGTGCGCGGGACAATGTCTGCCAATTATCGGACGATTGTCGGTGGTCGCCAACTGTCGGCCGGTGGCGGCCGGTCAAGTTGCCGGTCGATCGGGGGAGTGACTGACCACCGCTTCGGTCGACACGTCGTTAACTTTTGTCTACGAGAAAACTCGCCCGTCCGGTGCGCCTCTCGTTTCCGCGGGACGCAAAAGTTGCGGAACGGTCGAGAGAGCAGAGCTTATTCTACAATGGACGCAAAACGCAAGCCGCAACGCAAGAAATCGAAATACGGTCAAATATGAGAAGAATGATCGACTGTCGTTGGTCGATTTCTTGCGTTGCGGCTTAGGCCCGGTTTCACCAAACGTCGCTTAACTTTAATCTTAGTTCAATTCACGTTTGTCTCTTTCGAAAGTAACAGTTGACAAGAGAAAAACGTGAATTAAACTGAGATTAAAGTAAAGCGACGTTTGGTGAAACCGGCCCTTAACGGGCTGCGTTAAAGCGGACGTCACATCCAATCAGAGCTCACTCCGAAAAATTCCGTAACACGTGACCAGGAAAATATTGAATATGATTGTTAAAGGCGATAGACTGTTCAGAGATGGCTAGAATATTTCTGGTGGGCGATATTAAAAATAATTGTTTACTTTAAAACGCGAAACTTCCTTAGATCGAGAGAATGCTCGTGCTCGATTAGAGATACAACTGATATACATATAATAACTTCGTCCGGAGATCTCCAGGGTACGGAATTTTTCGGAATGGATTCCGATTCAGATCGGAATTGCTCAGTTATTTCCTCAGATCTCTACTGTGTTTTCTAGGAAACGGAATAATTCCGATCGGAATCCATTCCGAAAAATTCCGTAATACGTGACCAGGAAAATATTGGATATGATTGTTAAAGGCGATAGACTGTTCAGAGACAACTAAAATATTTCTAGTAGATGATATAAAAAATAATAGTTTACTTTAAAACGTTAGACTTCCTTAAGCACTTCCTCAAGGAACATCGAGGGGAATAAACCCTCGATTCTTTTATCGTTGCATCTTTCAGAGGCGATATTTATTAAAAAATTACGCGAAGCATATGAAAAATGTACGCGCCGATTGCAGGCGGTTCATGAAAGTCAGTGGAACAGAATGTCCATTTTTCTGCTCGATAAATAATCGCAAGGGGAAAAAACGGAAATGTGGGAAAAAGAGGGGGAGAGGGAACTTCGGGCGATGTTTTGCGGAAATTCTAATATTGTTGCAATCGCGGTCGATCATGGCCGGGCAAATACATCGCGGCGGTCCATCCCGTATCAATCGTGCCTCGTGTTTTTCTAAGAACACATCCGCCCGCTCTCTCGCCGGCCGGCGCGACGCGAGAGCCACGAATACGTAATTTTATGCGTGTTTGCTTTACGCATGGGGACACCGCTCGCGCGTGGTGTGTGTGTGCGCGCACGCGTTTTATATGACGTTGGGACGGAGGTGTCCTTACGCCCTTCCGCGCGGCATTGTTTGTCCAGAAGATGGACTGACCAGCGGCTAAATCCACTCGACATCAGCGCAGGCATATATGCATGATTGAAACGAAATTATGAATAAATATTTGCCGATAGAAAGTACCAGGTCCGAGGCGCCAGACGCCGTCTCCGAAAAATTGCGAAGCGCGGGCATCAATCGCGTATTTCTTTTTTAAATTCGGTCCCGCGTATATAAATCCGGTGTTTTTTTTAAATTAGCTTATGATAAATAAGAATCTTTTTGTCCCCCGGGTGGGTCTTCGATCCTCTCCGCCACCCCCGTGTCCCACGCGCGCGCTTCGTTGATCTCCGCGGTGATGTCAGGTGTAATTTTGCGTCCCGATCTCCCGATCAATGACGCGAATCGATCGGTGACGTGCGATGCAAATAGCGATTCTACGCAATGGAACAAAAAAAAACGTGCGGATATCGAGGATCGTCGACGGCACGCCCTTTCCCTTCTCGCGTGTGCGCCTTCACGTGCGTACGCAAACACCTCGATTTGCGCCACGTGTCTTCACGTGCAGAAGTCGCGTGCGGACCGGAAGTGCGAGGACGGATACTTTGGCCCTACTCACGGCCCGTAATACGGAACGATGTAAGTCATTGATAGCGTAACCTGCGCGGCGCTTAATGGTGCCCGATGACTCACAGGCAGCGGTCCCCGTTCTCCTTCTCGAGTCAGACCTTTTCCTTTCTTTCTTTTTTTTTTAAATAGAGACGGGCGCCTTAATACTTCACGTATCGATTGGCTGCGCCAAGGGGGTAACCGCTAGCTAAAATGTTGTCCCACCGACTACACGATTTCGTCTGATTACAAATAATCTCATCTAATTGCAAATAATTTTCTTATACGCGCGTTTAAAGGTACGTAACGTTGTTAAACCTCAAAGAGCTGTTAGTTTTCCCACAAAATATATTTTTCTTATTTTACTAACAAGTATTTGCTTGTAGAGGTAATTTCAGTTAAGATTGTAGTATTCGGCCACGTGTTTCCTTGCTTCCCACTTTTCCCGCTAGTCCAACCGTGGTCTTAACGAAAAGTAATTTTGTAGTTGTATTTACTGCTCCAAATTTGCGCGCAAAGGTGTATCAACTCGCTGTTGTTCTATAACCAACAACTACTTCAGTCTTATTACGAAAAGAATGCGCGCTTGTGGACGTGAACTACAATATATATTTGGATATTTATTGAAAGAAGTAAATTTTTTGAGAAGATGGAAACAAGCTGAGAAAATGTTCCAATTTAATGTTTATTGTCTAACAAGTGAAGAAACTTGAAAATTAAGACAAAACGTTTACACGGGGATTTCGTGAGGATGTCATAATGATTTCGGAGGCGCTGTCTCACGATTACATCAAGCGGTCACCCCCTTGGGCTGCGCCCTATGGAGCGCGACCGATTTGCCTGCAATGCAGGGAACACTCGCCGCACACGAATAAGTGCCATTTATAAAGTCAAAGCTAAATCGCGCGCGAGATTTCGCGGAGGTGATATTACGTGGACTCTCTTTAAATCGACCCTTTCGCTCGAGGACTCTCATCCCTTTATAGAATTCCAGCCCGGCAGCGCGCGATACCTATGGGAACCGGGTGGCCTCTCGCGCTCTTCCTGTCCAGGAGGCATTAAAAGACACGGTGGGTCCGCGCAGGAAGGTATTACATAATACGGAAGAAGGACTATCCGTAGGGTGGGCTCTAGTGAGTTCGGGGCGACGAAGAATGGCCGATCGGTGGTGCGAGGTGCAAAAAAAACGGGCACGCGATCCACTTTGTATTCCTCCCTTTCTCCCGCTTTCTCTCTCTCTCTCTCTCTCTCTCTCTCTCTCTCTCTCTCTCTCTCTCTCTCTCTCGCTCTCTTTCTTTCTTTTTACCTCGCTCGCGCCCTTGATCGCGTGATGACGTGTGCTGGACGTGTGTGCACGCGACGCGGTGCACGTCTCGCGATACCCGCTGCGCGATCGTCGTCGCGCCGCTTTCATCGCTCGCCCCGGCATGCGATCGCCAGGGAAATAAGCCGATCTTCTCGTGCAAGACGTGATGTTAATCTGCATTAAAATCTGCTTGTAGTATACAGTTTCTCAGGAAACTGATTCGCGTGTGTAATCCAACGAGAGATCGATGTTTTTCGAAACTTCCTTGCATCGTGCATACTGCAAGACCGAGAATGTTGCTGCGCGTTGTAGCAGTTTCAAACAAATTCTCCTTTTTAAAATTATATAACATTTATAACACACTGTTAAAATTTTTTAAATATTTTAACGAAAGCTTTGCGTATCCCCGCGATACTGAGAAGTGCATTTTCGGCCGCAATTGTTAAATTTCCTCTTGCGTACGTAACAAAAACCGAGTTTATATTAAATTATTTAAAAAATTCACATTGAAAGACGAATAATAAACACGTAGGGAAAAACCTACGCGAGAACCCGCGATATCATTTTCAGATTGCAAAGCCAGTGCTAAGAATAAAACGAATTCGGCTTCGTTCCACAGCCTTCCCGCAACATCGTTTCGATCTTTTCCCAGGTTTTTCAATTTACTTTCCGCATTTCATGTCGCGTAATCGCGCCCGGTCGATCTCCGCTGAAAAGTTAACGATACGATTAGTCAGCTCCGTTCCCAGGCGCCGATAATCATGCGAGCGCGTGCCGCGTACGATTCCTGTGTGAACTTTATCGTGATCGCACCCCCTGCTCCTCCTCCTTCTCCCTCTCTCTCTCTCTCTCTCTTACACACACACACACACACACGCCCCCCCTGCCGCACTCCCGACACGCGTGAACGTCTCCGTGACTATACGAGCGTGCGAACGTCGAAGGGGGGTTGACCCACGCGAGGGTGGCACCGGAGTGATTTCATGGTGGCGCGCGCCTACCTCTTCGAGAGATCGAGGAGAAGGCATCAAGACTGATTGTCTTACCGAGTCTTTCAATTTCATTATGTCGTTCTCTCTTCCTCGAACGAATAAAGACCCCTCTCTCCACTTTGCGAGGCTATTGTAGGGATTCGAGAGCGATGAAGTACCTCGATGTGAACGAATTCGTACACGATCGAAACCCCGGCAAATTGTACGGAAGTTCCGTCTGACAGACTTGTTTAAACGTTAATCTGACACTAGCGAATGACACGGTAACGTTACACATACAAGTTTTCTCGTAGAGAAATTTGTCAAGTTGGAAATACCGCGCTGTGATTTTTTCTGTGTGTGTTTTTTTTAGACGATATAAACGATAACCGCGACCTTTCGGTAGATTGAAGTATCGGGAAGCGGTAATCTGAAAACGATAATATCGGGAAACGGTGGGAATTGACGCCAGCCTGGAAAAAAGAAGGAGACCGTTTCCGGTCCCTTTCTTCTCGCACATCCGGCTGGCGGCGGAGAGCGGCGAGAAGATCGCTTCCTCCTCGGTCTCCTTGACCGAGTGCAGCGCAGGCTCTGGCCGGCGGTCGCACAATCAAGGGCCCACACGCTTGCACACACGCGCTCACGCACGCACGCACGCACGCTCGCACACGAGTCGCCGCCGCGGACGTTCCCACGAAAGTCGCCCCTCCCGATTTACGTTCCCCTTCGTCGGCAACCCTCTCGCTCTCTCCTTTCCTCTTGCGCGCCGCGCGCGGGGTGCCTTTCACCTCGGGCGGACGCGCGGAGCCCCTCCGGTGCCCCACTCCCCATCCCGAGGGTGCACACCTCCGATCATCATCCCCACCAGGATCGCCGATACACCACGCGGTCGTGTGTCGTCCCTGCGTCCTCCCGCACACGACATACGTCGGCCGCCACGCGACCAGTGCACACGCACATCCTGCGGCAGCAGCAGCAGCAGCAGCAACGGCAGCGGCAGCAGCACGGCAGTCAGCGGCCGCCGAGAGTGTGCGTCCAGACCAGTCGCGCTTCTTCCTCCACGAGCACGCACGCGACCGCGAACGGCGTCGCGGGTAGCCGCGGCACGTGGGCGCCGATAAACTCCCGCCGTCGACGCGAGAGACAAGTGCGCGCACCGAAGGACCGAGTGCTCCTTTCGCCGCCCGGAAACCGCATCCCGCCGCGCGCGCAGCCCTGACCTTGCTCAAGATTCCGCCACGCGATTCCGTTCGCAAAGTGGCACCGGGGCGCAAGCTACGTGGCCTTCGGTCATCCGTGAAGACGTTATCCCAAGTCCCGGCCATTTTCGGAGCGGAATTCGGGAATTCTGTCACGCGAGTTTCAAGTTTTTTTTTCCACTCACGCAACTACTGTCGCGCGTTCAACAATAAGAGACCATCGGTTTCGCGGGTCCTTCAAGGATCTCGAGCTTTTAGCCATAATTACTCAGTGGAATCTGAGGATTAATCATAAACACTTGGTGAAGATGGCATGAGTTTTAATCGCTGAAGAAATGCTACAGACTTTCCCATAAACGAACAGTGGTCGGACTTTAGACAGACGCCAATCAAATAGACAAGATTACTCCAGAGAAACTCGTGCGCTAATAAAAAAAAAGCGAGAAGCTACTTCATGCTTATCCAATGATACCGGTGTTGTCCGCGAGTTATCAGTGTCACTTGATCGCTTCCTTCGCCAGCTGGACAGCCGACCGGCTGGCGGCCGATGCCTATCCTCGAGGACTAACGACCGTCCCGCGACGCTGCAATGACACCTCGTCCGTGCATCGTTATGGCATCGACGTATCGCATCGGGCGGTAGCGTACGATTGAGTGACCAAGCGACTAGATACCTCTTGGAATCCTTACGCAGGATTGTTCGCCGATCGCTTCGATCCTTTCGTCCGACGAGTCTCTCCCTCTCTCTCTTTCTCCCACGGACGCAACATGTGGCGGGTGGTGGTCGCGCGCTCCGAGGACAACAGCACCCTGCTGTCCTCCGAGATCACTTCCGGCGCCGTCGCGCCCGGTCACCTGTCGACGCTGCCGGCGCCGCCGTCGGGCCACCATTGGGGCTACCCGCCGCCGCCGCATCATCCGCCGTATCAGCCGCAGCACCCGGACATGCGTCACCACCACGACATGCGTCCGCCCGCCTCTCACGGCGAGCTGCGGCACGCCATCGCGACCCCCGGCGATCTCAGGAGTCAGGAGCTGCGGCACGAGATGCAGCGGCCGGATCTGCGACACCCGGCGGAGATGCAGAGGCATCAGGAGGTGCAGAGGCACCAGGAGCTGTCCAGGCACGACGTCGCCAGGCATCAGGACGTCCGGCACCAGGACATGCCGGAGCTACGCTCCAGTCACGAATTCTTGGAACTGAAGATCGATACGGAATTAAGGACCCAGGACAATGGCCAGCAGCAGCAACAGCAGCAGCAGCAACAGCAGCAGCAACAGCAAACGCAGCAAAATCAGGGGCACCAGCAGAGAAGTCTGAAGAGGACCATGAGCGACTCTGACTGCGACGATGTATTCTCAGAGGAGAGCGGCAAAGAGCCGTACGTATATCTATTTTGTACCCCGCCAATCGTGCGTTGTTTTATACAAAAGAAGATAAGATCTTTCGTATGGTCGTGGCACAAAAACAATTGAGCAATCGATTCATGTTATCCCTAGTTGCACAGTGCATTCGCCGATATTGTCCATCGTAAAGCCAATATTGGCCATGAAATAAATGTAAATGTTGCACGATAATAATGATGTAATACTAGATTTATATTGGAAGTGCATTGGCAATATTTAACAATTTAACAATATTTAACAATATAAGAATATTGGTCTAATATTGATACAATAGACACATGGGCTATATGAGAGAAGGCGTCCATTTTACAATATTCGACCAATATTGGAAACACTAGATTTACATTATTTCCCAATATTGTGCTACTAGAGTTGATTCTCCGAGATCTAGTCGAACAGCATTTCTAATTTCTTTCGAGATGAGATTCAATATATCGGAAATGCCGTATTATTAATGAAATGTAAATAAATATTCTTCACAACGTGCTTGTTGAAGCAAGTCTTCGGAGATTGTCGGGCCGCTTGCCGACGCGACATATTGCGTCTCTTTGTTCCGCGGTAAAATCGCAATCAGGGCGGCATTGTTTCAGCACGGTCGAAATTAATGAGCGAGTTGTTGCGCGTTCCGCGAGGTGGATCAACAATGTATAATTAAAACGAGTCCTCCCGTGCGCTCCCAATCGCCGAATCTTGAACAAAGGAGAACCGCGGAGCGTCTTGACGCGCCGTTGTGTGTGTCTCAACCCTTCCACGAAATTCCCATTGCAGATGCAACTCGCCCGGCGGAGACTCATGCCAGCACGCGTCGCGGAAACGCAGGAGGGGAATGATCGAGAAGAAGCGGCGCGACAGGATCAACGCGTCCCTCGGCGAGCTGAGGAGATTGGTCCCGGCGGCGGCGAGGGATCCTCACAGCGGAAAGCTGGAGAAGGCCGAGATTCTGCAGCTCACCGTCGAGCATCTGCGCACGCTTCGCAATAAGGGTAAGACCGTGTGTCTTTTTCAAACCCTCCCTCCTCTGTGTCGCTCGAGTTATTCGTTTAAATCAGCTCGTTCCACTGCGAAGCTCTGGCCTTACTCCTACTACATGTCTCCAGGTGCTATTTTTATTTCTTAGTCTTCTAGAACAACAAAGATTCCGTTGGGGACGTACAATTTAATTTCTTCTTCTTCTTCCTTGTGTATTAGGCTTAAAGCCTCTTTTATCCAGTTCGTTCTAGTACTTTGAGCATTTTGGTTTTACTTCATCTTCGGTAGGCTGCTAACCTCGCCGAAGGAAACCTCCAATCTGAAGGGCTTTGACTTTAACTTGATATACTTGAACGAAGACAGTCAGTTTTGATTTAGCTAATCTGTGTTAACGCGAGGCTGAGCGCTCGAAAATCGTTCGAGGTTTATCGCTTCCCGCGGCAAGTTACGTAACGGAAGTGCACGTCGAAGGATGTAACGGTGTCGAGTAATAAGATCCCTGAATCCGGAAGAAACGCCCTTTCCCGTTGCAACGCGTAGCGGAACTCGAAGACGATCCTTCGGGATCGAAGAAACACCCCTTTTCTCCGCCTCAGATTCCTCAGGCCCTTCATTAATGATCTCACGACGTGTACGAAGGCTGCCCAATCGCGTCAATTTCATTCTTACGCCATTATTACGTCTTTCTGTGAGCCGGCGCTACAGGCCCTTTATTTTCCACCGGAAGACACCTGTTGGCCGTAAGAGCGAACAGCGCTGACTGTAACTGCGTAACCGAATGCCCATCTGTCGCCTCCGCGTTTCCTCATTAAGCAGATTCGACAGAACGATTACCGGCATAGATTTGTAAACTAGATTTCTATAGTTTAGTATTCGCTGCCTAGTTTTACGTTCTTCTATTCTGTGCCACGATGTTCTAATGTATTCCTTCACCAGTGATAAATGCGTATCATTTTATCAGAATGATTTTTGTTACGAATATAACAGGGAAAAATTAACAAGTTGATTAACTCGCGAATTGTTATTGCAAACTCCAAGTACAGTGCTCGGTAGCGTCAACATTATTATCGGCATTTATTTTGACATTGTTATTTTGTAATTGAAAAAATCTCTCTCTCTCTCTCTCTCTCTCATAATTGCGCGATTAATTCGCGCATTTAAGTATTTTCGATAAACCACGGCGGCGCGAAGAAAATCGCGAAAACAAAGTGGCATATGGCGAAGGCGAAGAAAGAGCCGGGCCGTAAACGGGATTCACGAGGGAGCAGGTGCTGGACCGGGCGCGTAGATCCTGTGGGAAGCACAGGAAGTCAACGACTCTCTGGAAGTGGTGTTCCCACGATTGGTGGCGGCGCGCGGGCTGAGGTGTTCCGCGCGGCACCCCTCGCGAGGGAGGCGCCCGGCGGATCAGGCCTGGGGCAGATGTCGAACCCTGTGGGAAACCAGCTAGCTACGCATAAGCGTGCACGGACACGCACCGCACGCACACACGCGCTCGCATGGGCGCGCGTGTGCGTGCGCGCGCGACCTCCTTATTTGTAAATGCGTGCGAGGGGCGCGACCCATCCCCGAAAAGTGAGCGATATTAAATTTAATATCGGCAAATAAAACGATCGCGGCGTTTCGGCATCGGCGTGGGACGGTAGTCTCGCTCTCGCGAGGTTTGCGCAGCGCTCGACGACAATTACGTCTCGCCGGCCGACCGCTTCGGGTTTTTAGCGAAACGGCTTCGCGATGCCTCGTCAGTCACGGATTAATATCTTATGAGACAATATCCTCCCCACGCTTCTCTACAATGATATAACAAAAAAGTTTCGCCGAGTGCAAAGAAGTTTCATCGAGTTTGACATTCTCTTGGATGTTTCGCGCAACCTCATTTCTTTTTCAACGCAAGCGAACTCCGGACATGTCCCGTTTGCATAGACGTTTCCGAAGTTTCGAGGCCACTTATCGAGGCTTTAGCGATGATCGATCGCGCAACGATTTGACGTACGAGAGCTGCACGATAGCCTTCCTTTCGTAAGCGATGTTTGCATAGGGCGGTCTGAGAACTTGCATAATAACGTGGGACACTCCGCTCCGTTCACGGTGTGCGTGTGTATCTCGCATGAGGCTCGTGAGGCCGGCCTATGGGGGTCTAAACGATTCCCACGCTACCTGTCCCATTCCACATTATACACAATGAGCCGCCTGCTACTAAAGCCAAGGCGCCCATCTCGCCTCGGTGCACGTACGCCGGGCCATTGTTGCCCCGCGAAAACCAAAAGTGCACAAAGGACCTCTCCGTCCGCAGATGCACTTCCACGTTGTCAATCTGCGAGCTGCCCGTATCGTGATTTAGGGAAAAGTGCCGGGAAAAGCGCGATATCATCTTTTGACACCTGCCCTTTCATCGGCATCTTCCCCCGCGCCCGGGACCGACTCCCTTGGGAAACGGAGGAACAAATTTCGCGTCTTAAATCACCGTATCGCAGAATAATCCGTGTATACTGTCTACGTGCGTAAAAAAAAATATTGCACCTCCATCACGTCGCATCTACGCTTCTCCGAAGCGTTCGATAGCGAGTTCAAGTCTAATTTAACTTTGAGTTAAATCAACTTCCTTCTCGTTCGCAGTTGCCGCTAACTAATAGTTACCAAGATTACTTGCCGGAGCTTCGCTTATAAATTCCCTATCCCGTGAGAAAGTTTTCTTCATCGCGCGTTTTAAAGTCCTCGAATACACGTATTTACGGACTGACACGAGCGTCAGTATCTTATTATCGTTATTGGTTCAGCGCGCACGACAGTCGAGATCGTCATCGTGATCGCGATGCAAATCACAATTGCAGGACCAGAGGGCTACGACAGCACGAAGCTGGCCATGGACTACCACGCGGTAGGCTGGGGCGAGTGCGCCGCCGAGGTGGGCCGCTACCTGGTCACCATGGAGGGCCTGGACGAGAGGGATCCCCTTCGGCTGCGCCTGCTGTCGCACCTGCAGAGCTTCCATCGCGAGCATCCCCCGTCGGCCGTGCCCTCCGCGGTGCCGCCGGCATCCACGACGTTGACGTCCACCTCGACGGCCAGCAGCTACGAGCCGCCGCCGAGCACGGTCTCCGCCGGGATGCCGCCCGGCCCGGGTGCCATGCCGCCACTTCTGGGCGGCGGCACCCTCGGCTGGGGCCAGTACCCGGGTCAGTATCCCCAGCAGCAGCACGGGAAACCTTATCGACCCTGGGGCGCGGAACTGGCGTACTGACCGTGAACCCTTTTGACGCGCAATCGATGAAGGTTCGGCGCGAGAGTGGTAAAATCCGAGACGACACTTCGACGTGATTTCACTATTTTCTCTCTTCCTTTTATAACAGTTTATACGCGAGGTCCCGAGTCGGATATTTTGGCCTCAGTTTAGCCTCGTACAATTTTTTAATCGGGAGCAATGAGGTCGAACTAAGGTCTTCGCGTCGGAGAAAATATATTGAATTTTTTACCTCGGGCCTGAAAGAGTCGCTATTTCCCTTTTAGCAGTCAAGAGGCCAACGCGAGTGTAATCAACAGAGGTTCAACAGATCCTCTTCGGCCTAAGAGACTTAAAAGAGGGTCAAGTACTTTATTACATTCTCTTTCAGAGTTGGAATGAGATTAAACACAATTGTTTTACTCATCTGGGCCTCACATTGGAGCTTCAGACAGACTCCGAGGTCCAAATGAAGACAGAATAGAATAATTGAGGCCCATTCCGGGACCAAATACTCGACTTGGGATACGGCACAAATAGTTGGAGACTGAATATATATCGAGCTCTTCCGCAAATACCTATATTTCCTGCGTGCAGGGTGCAAATTATACCGCTCTTTCGCCGATCAGTTCATGTGTAAGACTCAATTACAGCGTATGTTCGCGCTCACGTTGATAGGTCGGTTGTTTCTTTTTCGAGGAGTTGTTAATAGTGTACGATTTGTAATATTTACGCGCGGAAAGACCGGCTAAGGCAAAACTAACGAAAATTTAAATGTTCTATCTTCGGGCATCTACATTGTTTCGCGTTGCAACATTCTCTAAGATTGCCGAACAAAACGCATATAGTTGTCTTCACCACTTATCATACCAA
Source organism: Vollenhovia emeryi (assembly GCF_000949405.1). Lineage (NCBI taxonomy): Eukaryota > Metazoa > Arthropoda > Insecta > Hymenoptera > Formicidae > Vollenhovia > Vollenhovia emeryi. Next base: position 1,435,263 of record NW_011967238.1, on the reverse strand, counting down.
TGTGGGTATGACAATTACAGATACAGCTGTCCCAAATATTACTATTTATTGTGCAACCCTAATTAGCAGGGTTGGGTAAGTTATTCTTTTTTTTTAACTAAGTTAAGTTAAAGTTAACAGCCTTAAAAATTTAACTTATTGTTAGTTAAGTTACAAGTTAATTCGTAATACAATTAATTGAATTAAAAGTTAAGTTCATAATTTAAAAAAATTAAAAAGTTAAATGTTTTACTTTTACATAAAATCTCAGAGACTTGCGATCACGTAAATTGCATTGAATTTCACGACTAGCGTTTGGACAATCACTCACACTACACGGGATCTGGCCCACTTTGTATGCCAACAGTTTCACGTGAGTTAGAGAATCGAAACCCCATATAATGGCCGTGTTCCAAAATTCATTACCATTCATTACACAGTAAATTTTAGAGCTGGCAGTGAATTTTGAAACACAGAGACTGCCAATGTAGGCAGACGCATCTCGCGACGTCCTTGTTTATGGCATGGCTAACTTTAAGGCCCGGTTTTTCATTTTCTGGTCAATTGTTAACCAGAGATTGGTCTTAACAATCTCTGTCTCGTCTCAGATAATAACATGAAAAAAGGTGTAGAGTCGACTAACTTCTGGTTAATTGTTAACCACAAGTTAGTCGACTCTCTATCTTTCTTTATATTAATATCTACGCAGTGACAGAGCGTCGACTAACCTCTGGTTAACAATGAACCAGAAAATGAAAAACCGGGCCTAAGAGAGAGGTAAATTAAAAGTTAAAAGTTACCGATAAAATGCAACTAAATTCAGTTAAATGTTAACAGCCTATAATGTAACTAAGTTAAAATTATTTAACTTTTTAACTTTTCAACTTAACTTTTATCTTTTTAACTAGACACTACCCAACCTTGCTAATTAGACATGTGGTAACCGTATCGGTCTCTCCGTGCGATTAGCAGGTATTAAACATGGAACAAGAGCAACGTGAGCGGCGAATTCTTGCCGCTCTCGTGTACGGCCGTGGTCAGAAAGGTTGTCCGACGTTTTACAATAAGTTTTCGGAACGTTCGTAAGTATCATTGCATAGATACTTGTACATATCATTCCTTTGCTTCAATAATGCGCCGCATATCCGTAAAATTTTTCTCAGAAAATGCTTCGGAACAAACCTGAATCTAAGTACGCGTTTTTAAACTCACTAAAAGAAAAAGTGTCGCAACCATTCTGTCCATCGCTGTACGTACGACATACATTTTGTACAATGTTTTGAACGTATCTCAGGAACTTCCACAACGATGAAATCAATATATCAATATATTTTCAATGAGTGAGATAATGATAGTCACGCGAGTATCTAACTAAAAAGATATTTATTAATAGAGAGACAATTGTGTATATAAGTTGTACATACGTTTTGTAAATAATGAGAATTTTCGTAATTTTATCGGATTGTCTCGTAACCGTGGCCGCACCGAGTTTTTTTTTTTTACTTTTACGCGTCGCCGTTTGTCCCGCTCGCGCTCGTCATGATAAACGATTGCGCGAGCGTGTAAAGTCCGACAAAAAAGGAAGAAAGAGAGACGGCCGTCGTATACGCATTCGCAACGTGCCATTACGCGCTTCGGTATATACGTGTGGGAGAAATCCAAGTATTTTTGCAATACGATTTTGTAATAAAGCGATAACGCGAGGAGTACAAATATAGATTCTTGTCGCATGTGATTTCCCTCCTTGCACTTTCCTCCGAGAGAGTCCAATCAATAACGCGTTTCCGAGAATCGCTAATCGGTTTACGCGAGTAGGAAATCATTGCATCGGGAATCTCGTTAGATAACCGGTGTCGAGGTGGTTCCAGGAGAGGCACAGTAAATCGTGTCCCGCAAACACATCCTCATCGATCATTCGTGAAGCCTCGACACTCGATATCTGCTACTCAAATATTTTTGATGTCACAACTCTACCGAATATGTTCGATGCCACGACTCCGCCTATTACGAAATCTGTTTGCGATCTCTGTTTCCGAATCGGAAACGCGAGTATCCGAATTACGCTGATCGTGTAAAACGAACGATAAGGCCGGCTTATGGCGAAATCGGTAAAAGTTAACCAATTACAGTCGACCGTTCCCTTCACTTTTAACGGTGATTGAACAATTTTTACCGATCCCGGTATAATTCAACAGTTATGGTCTTGCATAGACCAGCCTACAGCGATCGTCTTCGAAAGGACTTCCGCGACTATCCCATCTTATCATAGACATCCGATTAGCTGAGACGACCGTCCAATTGCTCGCTAGAGCAGAAAATACATTCCGATCGAGACGCAGACATTGTCACAATTAAAGATTTTTACCATCAATGTCCGTCGTGTCTTCTTCCTCGTTTGCTTTCCAGGTACGAGAGGAGGAAACGATGGTGAGGCTACGATTCGAGTAACTAGAAAAACATTAACTGGAAATCGAATATTTGTTAATGCCAGTGCGGACGGAATCATGGTGGACCACTCGATCTCGCGGCACTTATCCATACGTGGCAAACGAGCGGGCTTTTGTACGTCCTGTGCACCCATACCTCGCGCAAAAACCGCCACAAAATTGCGGGCGAGAATTTACGCGTTCAGGGAGGAGGAGAAGGAGGAGGAAGAGGACGCTCCGCTCCTTTTCTCATGCAAAACTCTCTTTCGCAGACGCGGAATATTCTCGGGACACGTAGAACAATGCGGGGCTTACGGCCCTTCCCGTTCGCGCTCTGTTCGCAAACCAGTTTTGCGACTCATTAGCTTCGCGACACAGTTCGCGTGTGCGCCCGCGCATCCCTTTTCTCTCTTTTTCCCTGTCCGTTTTTTTTTTTAACAAACTCCAGCCAACGGCTCTACTTTTGTTCTCCGCGCGCGACGACTGGGCCGTCGGCGGAACCCAATTTTCGGGAATTACTGATATTGCGCGGCCACGTGCGCCCCATTGTTCGGAGCGTGCTCGTTACGCGCGATCCTCCTGCGGGTCGCACGCGCGCATAATTGCGCGAAACGCGCGCCCACGTGGTCTCCTGTCAAAACTTGACGCCGCACGTCGGACTAACGCAAAACGGAACGGTCGTTTTCTGAGTCAGTGGCGCGGGCTGCTCGACCTACATTAAAATCGCGGGCCGATTAAAATGGCGGGGCTCTACACCCCCAGAAAGGATTTCTGTTACCGAGACAAAAAATATTCTTGGCGCATTTGTATTTCTCACAACCACATTTAGTATAAGAATGTGACAATATCAAAATAAAATCAATAATTCTGATTCTCCTCTGTCGAATTAAAAAAGATCGACTTACTATATTGAGACAAGAGTAATTTATACAATAAATGTAAGTTTATGTATTCGTGCGTTTAGAAGAAAGTTTCCCTCCGTCTTACAACGCACGAAGTTGGCACCACGATATTCGGCAAAAGACGATTCTAGATTTTAGAATTTTTCATTTAAGATTAAAATATTTCTTTCTCTATAAGAGATATGATTGGCGCTTTATCGATCCTATTTTTTGATACATTCAAGTGTAATAGCATTGAATCCGGACATTTCTTTCTGTAGGTGTAGTCAGGGAAAGAGCGGGACTGAGGAAAATGGTAAATGCGAGAGTACACAAGTTTATTTGAAAACTGTAGCATCAGGTGTCTCACTGAGAGTCGTATAATTATATTGATTCTTGAGCGAATCTCGAGGGAGGATCTTCCTAAGGGAGTTCGAGGGAGTCGCGGGAATTCTCTCAAGTGAGTCTTAAAGGACTCTTCACTTTAAACGGAAACCTATTTCTTTGAGGATTAAGAAGCACTCTGTTAAATTTACAGCGCCAAAACTTGACTCAACTGTTCCTACTCAATGTACAGTGCTATTCATTAATGCCTGGACCTCAGTTTTACTACCCTCGCAGCACAGTGCATTGGCTAAACGTTGGTAAAAAATGCAACCAAATATTGGGCCAATGTTTAACCAATGTTTGGTCAATGCACTGTGCTACTAGGGTAGGATTCGCATTTTCATAAGCTTTATTCCTATCTACACATAGATTGGTTTCAGGGGTTTCAGTACACACAGACTTCTAAAGAAGTATGTGGTGGTACATACAGCCTGAAACTCAGCGATTTGTATAGATGCAAAGAATGATGATAAAAATGCAGGTCCAGGCCATAGACTTATATAAATAAATTGCGCGTGAGGTCTATCCATGTTTTCCCCCTACTCTTTGCGTATAAGAGAGAGACAGCATTACGGACGGACTAGAGACCCTGTAATCAGAGACTGGCCATATTCTACGATAGTAGAAGAGTGAGATAGCCTATGTTTCTCTCTTACTCGCGGGAATTTGACGAACTCTTACGGCCAGTCTCTGATTACAGGGTCTCTAGGACGAACTATCTCTGTCCTTCAGATCTTCGTTTCAGCTCGGCCCGTATGAAAGCGCAGTCTACATATATAAGTCTATGGGTCTAGGCATTTAATGAATAGCACTGTACGTCGGTATTTTTGACTGCCACTAGTGTAAAAATTTATTATAAAAGCCTAATTAAAAGAGCAACTGCATCCACTATTCGACTCATTTCTACGGTTTCTTTTAACGCCATTGTTCAGTTAAATTAACCGCATGTCGAATGGGAGCGGTGGCGGCTGAAATTGAGGGAAATTCGGCGCTACGGGTTCGACGGTGTACAAGGAAATTCGAATTGCAGCTGCGCGTTAAAGCCCGATCGCAATCGATACCAAATAGAAGAACGGAGTCTATGAAAATGAGGCGGGTAAATGGAGATATCGCGAAAATCGTTATCGAGTCCCGTGCTATAAGTATAGGCTATTGTTACACGGGCATTGGCGAAAGTGGAGCAGCGTGTCGTTAAAACGTTATTAGAAGCAATGCGGAATTACAGGGGCGAGACTATAGTTGGCCGTCGCGAGGCTACTATGACCGACCTCTCATTACACGTTTCTCCGGAATGATCGTTACGGCGCCGTAATGAGAAAATCGCGCCCGCGGATCGATAGCCATTACCAATTCAAACGAAGGACTCCCGTGTGTCTTGCAATACATATTGTAGTGCACGCGCACATGTGCCACATACTTTTACACATGTCGCGCGCGATCAATGAAACCCGGCGATGACAGGGGGTCATGGGAACACGTCCGGGTTCGTCAATAAAACCATTTTATTTACGACACTCACACCCGCTTTACAAAGTCACAGCCTTATCGAGACGATAAAGTATATCAACACGCATCATCGCATATTACACATCCGTATTTGTGGTTCCTCTTTTTATATATATATAAATTCTGCATCTATACATAGATATATATATATATATAAGTCATTAAAGCTCTTCTTTTTTTTCTCCTTCTCCCGCCTCTTGCAAGTCGACCCGTAGGAAGAAAACGTATCTCTCGCTACTGTTTTTTTCTTTTTTAAGTGAAGATTGACTTTGCGCGCTTTGAGCAAAGGTGCCGGAAACGATCGGGAATAGAAGAACTCGGTTCGAGTGTTCAGGCCGGTGCGACTTATTGCATAAGTACCCTCGATAGTCGAACTTGACGAAAGATATATAAATTCAAAAATAAATGTTACGAAAGGACCGCTACTAGTTCGTGTAAAATCGATTTCCGAAATGTAAAAGTGGCATGTAGAGATACGACGCTCTCTTTTTTTAGAATTAACAGGTAACTCTGTATCGAGGGTTGTATCAGCTAACTAATCTAACGGATGCACCTTGACCGCGCAAGATATTGAACACCTAGGACGATTATACAGCGTAAAAGTGACGACGACATCAAGTTTAAAAAGTCGGGTTCACCCTCGGAAACTTTTATATCCCCGATAAATAGCGGGAATATAATCGGAGTGCGCCCTACTCGTGACTGATCGGCCGAAATTTCTTATAGCGAGTTCGCTTGCCTGCACTGGTGCGCACCGAGTGCACGTTAAGGCTTGCCTATAGTCAACTGTTATATTTAACTTTGTCTCAACTCGTTCAACAAGTATTTAGTCAAAAAAATGACCCGTACGGATGCTGTACAGATCGTTTTACTGGCGGAACGAATGTGTCTCGAGAGACATTTACGACGATCCGCAAATACAAGAGTGGTCTGTAAACAAGTGTGCACTGCGTGCAACCGAATTCGCTATTACATTTTGGTTCGTCGATACGTATACAATCGAGTGCCGCAGAAGGGCATTTGCGTCAGTGCACAGTTAAGTGAAGAAGTAAATAGTTTCCCTCGTTAGCCTAAAAATTCCACGGTCGTTATTCTAATCGCTAATCTAACGTCCCCCCGAGGTCTCCCCTCGGGGTTTACAATTAGAGATAATACAAATTACCTGGACAGTACAAGGTCCCGCCGCGGACACGTCTGGGACATGCCGCGAGGGCAAATTATCGGTTTGCTAAAAAAAACCCAGTTCGCGACACCGAAAACAGTATATTGCAAAATAGCGATCCACCAGAGTTAGACCCGATATGATGAAACCGCGCGGGTGACGGATGGAAAAAGTGTATTCCGGACGTCATCCCGGCGCGAACGATCGTCAATAACACGCTAGGCGATATATATTTTTCTTTTGTACTACGTCACATATTGCTATTCCCTAGTAAGTATATCGAAAGAGACGATGACGCGCGCGAGGCGCCGCGTCGTTTCTTCTTCTCGTTTGCGCGGCGAGAAACGATAGGAGAGAATTCCCATACAGCACACAAATGTTGAATCAACATCGCAGAAACGTTCCATTACAACATTGCAATATTGCATCAATGTTACGAAACGTAGATTCAACGTTGAAAAGATATTGCAAAAATGTCTAATGTCCGCTGAATCGTAATGTCTTGTAAACGTTACAATTCAACATTCAGAGAACGTTGTTAAATTATATTGAGTTAACATTGGTCGCGCTTAGCAAAACTTTTTTTACAGCTGTCGGAAGTTTTCTGTGCTGAAATTGGATTATTCCTCTAAAAGTAGCATCCCATACAGTACATAAATGTTGAACCAACATCTCAGATACGTTCCATTACAACATTGCAGTATTGCATCAATGTTACGAAATGTAGATTCAACGTTGAAAAGATATTGCAAAAACGTCTAATGTCCGCCGAATTGTAATGTCTCGTAAACGTTACAATTCAACATTCAGAAAACATTGTCAAATTATATTGAGTTAACATTGGCCGCGTTTAGCAGAATATTTTTTTACAACTGTTGGAAGTGCTGCAATTGAATTATTCCACTAAAAAAATAATAATCCAATCTTAGCTCAGAAAATTTCTGGAATAATGGAACATTTTACGCTTATTTGAATATTCTTAGATATTCTGCAAACATTCCGGAATGTTTGGAAATATTCTTGGGATGTTAAATTTGAATTTTAGGAACATTTTATAATTGTTCCAGCATTATTTAGAAATTACTGGGTGCTATGCGTTTTCTTCGATATGCAGACATTTCTACAAAACAAATAATTAGACACATAATAGCAATGAATCGCAATTGAGTATTAAAAAATAATAATTTGTTCACTATCGTTTTAACGTTGCAGCAACATAAAGAATCAATGTACAAAAATTAACTTAGATTCAACGTTGAAAGCATATTTGTACTTCAACATTGCAACGTTTCAGCAACGTCACTTTAACTTTCTGTGCTGTATGGGGAAACGCCGACGGGGTCCGCTGACGTCGAGGTGTTGAGTTCCGAGTCGAATCGTCAGGCGGACCAACTCAACAGTCAATATTGCGTACGACCGCGCTCGTAATCGGTGCCGGTAAATTTATCGCGGTAACGGCGATCCGCGGTAACGCATAAGTACGAAAGGATACGTCTATCTTATGCCCTGGTAGCACGGTGCATTGGCTCAACATTGGCCCAATACAACGAGATATCGGGCCAATGTTTAACCAACGTTTGGTCAATGCACTGCGCTACTGGGCTGTAATTAACGGCGCTAAGTGAGATCGAAGCGAGCGCGGGCCGCGTGACGCGGGCCTCGCGCCAGAAAATACAGGTCGGCGATAAGAAAGTAAATCTAGAGCTGGAAGACCAACTGGAAACAAAACGCCGTCTCTCTCTTCCGCGTCCTTATCTCCCGACGATACGCCGAGGGCAGATCGAGACTGGTAGCGAATTCGATTGCTCGCACCAGTGCGCACTGAGCGCACGCTAAGGCCGCCCAGCGAGAACTGACTTCGTCGATCGATGTCGAAACATCGTTTTGACGAAGTCGAGCTGGGCTGTTCATAGTCAACTTTCATATTTAACTTGGTCCTAAAGACACGTTCCAAAAGTATTTAACCAAAATGTCCCTAGTAGCACAGTGACTAAACATTGGTCCAATGTTGGTTATAATAGAAATGCATTGGCCGATATTGTCCAACGTAAAGCCAATATTGGCCAAGGGTTTAAATGCAAACATTGCACGATAATAATTACGTAATATTAGATTTAGATTAAGAGTGCATTGGCCAATATTTAACAATGTAATAAAAATATTGGTCTGATATTGATACAATGTTAGAAACGCATTGGCCGATATTGTCTAACGTAAAGCCAATATTGAGCAAAGGTTTAAATGTAAATATTGCACGATACTAATTATGTAATATCAGATTTAGATTGAAAGTGCATTGACCAATATTTAACAATGCTATAAGAATATCGGTCTAATATTGATACAATGTTAGACCAACATTGCTGAATAGACATGGGCTAAATAAGAGAAGGCGTCCATCTTACAATATTGGACCAATATTGGGAACACTAGATTAACATTATTTCCCGAATAAAGTGTGCTACCAGGGATTTTACTGGCTACGAAATATTGCAAGAGATATTTAAGACGATTCTTAAATATAAGAATCGACTGTAAACAAGCCCCCGCGTGCGCACTCAGTGCGCACTAGTGCGAGCGACCGATCTCGCCGCAATCCGAGGTCCAGCCACAGAGCGTTTTCCCGACGCGCGCGGCGCGTATCTATACCGCGAGATAAGGGAGCGCGTGCGAAAGCGCTTCGTATGCGTATCGCGTGCGTACGCGCGCGCGTGTGCGTGCGTGGAACGGATTACGGAGGGATCGTGATTAACCCTTAACCGGTCGCAGGTCCCCGACGAACGTTCTCTTTGGTACCCGGGCATTGCACCGGCCGGGGGCGAAGTCTCTTCGGAGAAGGAAACGAAACAGAAAGGTGGTAACGAAACCGTGTCGGACGTGTGTACTCGTACTCACCAGTTAAGGGTTAAATATTGGTTTCGAGCGGCGCGCGTGCGAATCCACCCTCGGGGGGACGATTGCCGGCGAATTCGATCGCGAGACAAACGAGCCGAGCCCCGAGCCGCGCCGAGGCGGAAAGTGCGCCGGCCCGCGTAGTCGCCTGGCGGCACGGACGTTAGATTATCATCTCGTTCTCCCTGTTCTCGTTCCTCTGGTTCTCCTCGTACTCGTCGCAGCAGCAACAGTTGGACGTGCAGTCCTCCTGGCCCTCGCCCACGTACGTCATGTACGTATCGATGCTCTTGGCGTCCAGGGACGGCAGGGACCACGAGAGCGAGGTCGTCTCGAGGTCCGGGATGGTCGTGTGCCAGGAGCTGGGATTGTACGACCGCTTGGCCTTGCGGCTCCTCGTGGACAGCTTCTTGATCGCCTGCGGGGAGGAAGCGGTTTCGCCCCGATATGAATGACGAACGAACGGAAAAAAGGAGCCGCGGGGGTGGAAAAAGAGGGCTGGGGGAGGAGGGAAAAACGGAGCGCGCTCCGTCGCGAGGAGGTCGGGTTACGTGTGGCCGATTGTCACGATAGAGTTATCCGTTGACTTGGAATCACGCCACGGCACGTATAAGAACATCGATCCGCGATAATTGAGCGCCGCGCGCGCGGAAATTTCACGCCTAGGCGGAATGACGTAAAACGGCCACCGTGCGAATTAATCCTTCGCGACGTGTTCGGCCGAAAAGACCTCGCGCGAGACGAGGGCGGGCTATACAAGGCCAAGTGGAATCGGACGTTCGAGCTGCTACCGGGAGCGACCCGTCGAAATCGAAAACCGCGAAATCTCCTCGGCGGAATCTGGGTCGCGCCACGCGGCGCCGAGACGCGCGTGCAACAGTTTCGAAGGAGCGCACTCGAGGAGGAGAGTCGTCCGACGGGACACGGGGCTGGTGCGGGGTGGGAAAAAAACCGGGACCGCTTACCCGCAGGAGCCTGCGGCCGGACTTGCCAAGGAACTTCTTCAGCATCGCGGCGGCCGCCGATCGGTCCCTCGTCCTCCGAGCGTCGTCGCCCTTTCTCGCCACCCCGAGGAGCAGGCAACCTCCCCCGTTCGCCGATCCGTTTCTCTCCGCGGGCGCGAGACCTGACACGCGCCGGGATTGATTTTCGGCCGTGTGCGCGCCTCTCTCTATCCGCCCTACGCGGTGTAGTCGCCGCCGTCCGTCGCTCAGATCGATGCGAACGCTACGGCGTCACGCGACGAAATACCGCTCCGGTACGCCGCGCCTCCCCATTTATGACCCCGACCGGCGCGGCGCGGTGCGCCGCGACGCCGGCGACTCCGCACGAGCGTCCCCGAGCCCCGAGCGCAGCGCTCGCTGCCGCCCGCAACCCCCTCGGCGCGGGAAGACTTCCGGAGGCTGCGATCGCCGGAGAGGCGGGCGGCGGCGTGCTCGAGGCAGTTAACCCTCGCGGAGATGGGGACTAATGAGCGACCGGACTAATTACGCCCGGCTTGACGCAATAGTAATTTCCACCCCGCCGTCCTTTCCGACCGGGTTGATTTTAATTGGCGGTCTTAAACGCGGCGGCGGATTAACATCCGCTTATATGTAACGTTTCGCAAACCGCGGTTGGTTCCGCCACAGGGAGGGATGATTCCTCGAAACAATGTCCATTCGACATCAATTTGACGGTGTCGATGATTTTTTAGATGAATTTTAAGAGAAAATTCTCCCCGTGTTGTTTTAACGATTTTCCGACTGAGTCGACGTCTCTCCCGTTTCTCCGAACATCCGCCTGACTTCTGCACGCGTTTTCCTTTCATTTGTTAATTATTAATCGAGAATAGCAATCAATCGAATATATTTGTAAGGAATGACTGGACGAAATCTTATAAGTCGCAATTAAAACTTCAGAAGATTGCTTGACGTATCTGGCACATTTTAACGCAAATTTCAACACAGTTATCACTTGAGAAGGACCACAAACCATGGTCGAAACGTTCTGAGTTTAAACATAAAAATTTGCCATAGTCAAGCAATCTTCTGAAGTTTTATATTTGTAAGGCTTTAATATTTCTCGTAGTCATTCGCGCTTACAAAAATATCTTATAAATCATCTTGCAAAACATTGCGATGGGAGAAATGTTCTTGCCGATATTCAATTTAAAATTGCAAGTAAGTAATAACAAGCGAGAGTGAATCAAGACGATTCCATCTGGTGCCGATTAATCAATGCACAATTCGATAAGGAATACGCGCGTGCACGCGTGTGTGGTGCGCCGCGCGATGGGACAGAACGAGTGCCCAATGGCCCGTGGGGAATACAGGCGAGAATAAGAACGAATTGGATTAATGCACGAATGATTGAATGAGAAAATCCACCGCGTGAGGCAATCGCCGATCGACGGAAGCGCTGACACACGCGGTAATCTCATTGGTATCGCGATTCCAGTCGATTAATTCGCCCAAGTATCGGCCGCTATACGTGATTGTATTTCTATGCCCCCATGGAAAAAAATATATTTTTAAATGTGGGTAAAAATATATGTATTATATTTCATATATTTGGTATATAGAAATTATATTTAAAAATCATATGTAATATTATATATGTCAAAATTATAATAAAAATATACGTAAAATACGTGAATATATGTAAATCACATATTTATAATAAGGATGTAACACATTTGCCTATATATTTATATTATATTGTAAATGATATATGAAAAATGCGAATTTTTGTACATTAGTAGTGCATTTTTATATCGCATATACGAGTTATATAAAACTAGTGTACCATTTCTACTTTTCTTTATATGTATAATGAAATATTTTCACCAATGTCGTTTAACTTTGACCTTAGTTTAATTCATCCTTTGTTTCTTTCCAAATGGAGAGAGGTCCAAGTTCCAGCATTGTGGACACAGGCCTCAACTGTCAAAAGAGACAAAGGATGAATTAAACTAACAATAAGATCAGAGTTAAACGACGTTGGTGAAAAATACGATCCTAGATAGCACAAAGGTGAACATAAGTTCATAGAGATTTCATTTTCAAGAATACCTGCAAAATTAGAAAACTGAAGAATTTTTGAAGAATCAGTTCGTTTTGAAATATTCATCAGAAGTTTATCATCGTGCAGGCAACTTCTCTAATCATCCTTATTGTATTCTTCCATGAATTCCTGAAGAATTACGATTCAGAAAGGGAGCGAACTTTAAGAATACTCTGCGAATTTACCGTGCGATCCCAGAGAGAAATGATTCGTCGATCGATGTCGAAAAGATGGCGAATAGATATCGACACTTTCAAATTGATGTCGACTCGATATTGTTTTGACATCGATGGATGAATCATTTCTCACTGGATCCGGGTTGGGTAACGTTGCACATCCGTGAGTAATCGCGCGTAGATCAGAAAGGTTCAAGGTTCAACGTTATTCCAATATTGGTCGGATAGAGTTAATTAATTTTCGTTCACGCGTGGATTATTGGACGACACTTATGAATTATTTATCCGCCTGGCTCTCGTGGCGAATTGTGCCACCTGCACCCAATGTGCGTGCGATACGCGCAGGAGCAAGGACCAAACACGAGTCGCGGCGTGGTGCACGCGTGCACGTGCACGCACGTGCACTATCACACGTATACAAACACGTGGAGAACGTTTCGCGGGATGTCGTCGGGCGTAAAACCGGAGACGTTCGCCGGGAGGGAAAATTAAGGATGAAAGGGCGGCGATAAACGCGGTTACACTCGGCGCCGTTTCGTAACACTTTCGCTCCGTCTCGTCGAGGATTCGAACAAGTTTGCGCGTATAAAGCGCCAACACCCGCGTACACGTGCGTCGCACACGCAACGTAGAATGTGCGTGGCGCTACCGACTTATTGTACGCCCCGGGTCTTCATTACGTTTTCATTCGACTCGACATATCGTATCTCAGCGAATCGTCACGGATCTCTTGCTTCTCGTGCAACTTTCCCAGTTGCTTCCGACAATGCGATACTTACGCGTCGTTATTACCCTATTGATAGTTCAGCAAATGTTTAAAGTTCCTTTACGATTCCCATTCCCATTCTATTTGCTCGTCTCCCTGCTCTTTAATCTTCAAATGTCAAATATTTAGCTTCTAACAATTCCTGCGGCTCTCAATAAAATTTCGCACACATGCGCTTTAAAATGTCATTAGCTCTTTCATGCGCGGCCGCCACAATTCGGGTGCATCGTATTCCGGAATATACATATATATGAAAAAAAAATGAAATGTAATCGATAATGTCGATTACATGACACTTGATAGTCACCTGGTGAGAACACTAATGTCGAATCAACGTCGAATCGACGTCAATGGGGTCGAAAACGCGTCCCAAGCGTCAGTTTTCGAAAATAATCAAGCTTTGAAACTTTATTTGTTTGTATCAAATTACTACGTTCAACGTCCCGTTGAGTGAATACTTTTAGCGTCTTATTGGAGAGAACTGCAAAGTTAACTTGTTTAATACATCATTCTTTTAACAAACGCCCCATGCCAAATGAGTCGGAAAGAATACACAAGATTCATGGGGAAAACACCATTAAGCCCTACGGACTACGGACTGAGATTGAGATTAGATTGGAATTTGACCAATTCGAGTAAAAGTTACTAAACTTGGGATTAGTAAACTTTACTGCGATTGGTCAAATTTCAATCTAATCCCAATCTCAATCCGTAGTCCGATACGGGCTTTACTCTACCAAGACCTAACAGGACCGAAAGTGGCGTTCCCTTTAATTAATTGCGTTTATCCAATACCGATTTCGGTTGCTTGCACTGAGTGCGTACTAAGGCTTGTTCACAGTCAATTCTTATATATGTAAGGACCGTCTTAAATATCCCTTGAAATATTTCTTAGTCAGTAAAATGATCTGTATAGCATCTTAAATACATTTGAGAATGTATTTAAGATAAAGTTAAATGTAAAAATTGACCATAAACAGACCTTGGTGTGCACTGGTGCAAGCAACCGAATTCGCTATACACACCGAGAGACCCATTTTGTCGAATGAAACGAAACAATTTGATTGAATCATTTTGTTGATGAATGAATCGTTTAGTTGAATATATTATAAAAGGATTCTGCGCATGTTCACTCAACCAAATTTGTGTGTTGATATAACAAAATTTTCCAACTAAATTTTGTTATTGTATCAACTGAAAGATTTGTTTGCTCACATCCAAACAAGAAATTCAGTCGAGTCAACTAAATTTTGTTTCATTCAACAAAATGGGTCTCTCAGTGCATGTTGCATCGTATCCGTTCTTTGATCAGAGCGAGATGAAACGCGAACGACCGAGCGGTCGCACGTGAATGGAACTTGATCGATACCTCTCGGAGGATGCACCGGGAAGTCGAGAGCGAGCGCGCGAGTAAATCCCGGGAGCCCACGCGCTTTACTCCTCTCTTCTTCTTCTTCTTCTCTCTCTCTCTCACGGTGCACACACGTGCGTGTCGTGTGCATGTGACGCGTGTGAGCGCGGCCGTTCTCACGCGGCGGCACGCGCCGCGTTCCCCCTTTCGCTCCCCCTCCCCTCCCGATGCGTGTCGTCAGCCACGTGCCACCCCCGAGTGGCTCTACGGAAAACTCATAATTGTCATAACATACGAGCACGTCGCCGCGAGCCGAGGATCGCCCTCCGTCCGTCCGTTCCCACCCCAGCTCGGAATTGAAATCGCGAGGTGCACTCCGGTTAGCTAATCGCTCGGTGGCTCCGACAAATCTCCGCCGGGATCGCGTTATCTCGAAGCAACAATCGCGCCTTATCGAGCTAAGTGCTTGGTCGCAACTCGACACCAAAGTACCGGATCGTCCCACAGGTACGCGGAGGGAATTTTCTCTTAAAATTTATCCTGAAAATTATGTGAACGTGGCACAACATGGCAGTTCGAACAACTTGATGAGAAGTTTTTTCAAATTTTACCGCACATTTTACTAGTAAAATGTACACTAGGTATAATTACTAGTGAAATGTGTGGAAAAATTTCGAAAACTCGTAAAATTCTTCTAAAAGCCGTTACATAATTTTCGATTACATAATTTTCCGGATAAATTTGGCAAGAAAATTCTCTCCGCGTAGTGCGCCTTTTTAGAGAATATTTTTTAAATGAAGCAAAACAATCGGACATTGAAATTTTAACCCAGAATACACATTCCATTGTTATTTTCAGCTTCTTTCCATTTTCGGGGAATAAATCGAGCTCCCTTTCATGCCGCATTGTTTCGCGGGATGATCCAACGATACAATAGCGAGAGAAACAAGTCCTTATCTCGCGGGAGCGCGACGGACGCGCGTCCGCCCCCTGTTTAGTCTACGATCGAATCGCCGTCGTATCGCGCCGTGAATACTGACGTAAAATGAACGCGGAATCTTGCGGCGGCCAGGTCTTTCGTTCGTGATTCACTCACTGTGCCGCAAATTATATTGCAACGCGTCCAGCCGCTCGGCAATCATTTTTCGCGGGGCTGAGGGGAAACAATCGCCATCGGCGACGGGCTATAACGAGCGGCGCGTGGCGGTGTCACGTGGCTGCAAATGCGCGCTCAAACATCGCGGCCCAGCGAAAATAAGTCCCGCCTAATTGAGGCGGCCGTTCCATTATAGAGATTAGACTTCAAACGAGGTTTGCATTGTGTACGCGTGCGCGCGCTGTATTAATTAACCTTAAGGAATTACATTACGCTTAAAAAAAAAAAGAAATTGGATATTGCAATGGAAATTCGAAATTTGCTTAACAATTAGAAACAGAAACGATTCTGCGGTCCTTGTTGTGCTATCGAGTTTCGTTATCGAACGCGTCACGAATTGCATGAGCGCCGTTACGTCAATGCGACGTTCGATCTGTGGCAAATATTTGCAAAGTCGCGGCGCGTCACGGCCAGTCGGCACGCAACGAATGCGATACATTTGCCTGTATAATTAGAATACTTAGAACGGGCCATATTCGGCACCTATTGTACTTAACACACTAGTATTACCAACGATTAACATAATTTTACTTCTATTCATACTATATAAATGATAAATTATTCTCCTTGGGAAAGGAAGGAAGAAAGTAAATGAAATAGTAAGGAGAAAGCGCCAGTGTGAGCAACAAAATGAACGGAACTCGGTTCTCACAATATAAAAGTCAAAATTTCTCTTTAATAAGAAACAAACGTTTCGACCCTCGTTTCGAAACTCGTTTAAACCGAATATTCGGTTTAAACGAGTTTCACTGAAGAAGACCCGAAGAAGGGTCGAAACGTTTGTTTCTTGTTAAAGAGACATTTTGACTTTTATATTGTGAGAACCGAGTTCCGTTTATACCGTTCACGCCGAAGATATATCTTTTTACAATGTAGAACATTAATCCTTTTGTTTCCGATTCGTTGCAATATTTTGGAGAAGCTGCACAATGCATCGGCTAAACATTTGCCTAATACAAGTAAATATTGAGACAATGTTTAACCAATATTTGGTCAATGTGCTACTAGGATGTGGAATAATGATTTGAATTGTTCGAACCGTTTTCTTCTTAGGGATAATTCAATTTAACAAAAAGAATTCTCAAATTTTTATTTATTAAATTAAACCGGAAGTAACCTTCCTAAGAAGAAAAAGACTCTAATAACCCTTTTGTATAATTTAACACATAGACACTCACTCCGACAATTTGTCTAATGTTGTCCTATCCATCCGCGTCATGAAGCAGCATAAATAATTTTTGTTGTGAACATCGTGGAAAAACAAGGTGTTTACTTGGGCAAAAAGATTACCGTACAAAGCGAACGATTGGGATATTTATATCCACAAAGATATCACAATAGGTCTATATATAACGTGGCTGTACAAGCAAATGATGTATGTGCATATAAACCGGGATAAGTAAATAAACACGCAATACTGATCGCTTAGAGTGCGAGTAGAAGCATCGAAGGATCAACCATCAAAGGCACGAGAATCGAATATTTCGAACTTACCAAACGGAGCACCAACGAAAAAGAAAGAATGCGCGAATATAATAAGTAAAAAGAACGTGGTTTTACAATTGTTTAAGAATTGTTTGAAAATTTTGAACATGTTTCATGATTGTTTCAACTATCAGAAAAATATTCGTTGATATCTTTGATCTCGTGCCTCGATTTACCTCGTTCATTGATGCTTCCGAGAATTCCTAGAATCTGAATCTCCGAGATTTTAAACTGCGAAAAATCGAAAAAAAGAAATCGGATGAACGCAAAAAAGTAGCACTATTACAATGTGGAAAATTTCAAGAATTTTCCAAATTGTAATATTTTAATATCTGAAAAACGTTTTCCTTTTACAAGTTTATATATAACACTATACTTATCGGTATGTGCAATGTTCCATTTTTTATAAAGTATGTAGTAAACAATACCTCCCATATTTCTTTTAACTCGCATTTATCAAAAATACATTATCCATCATACGTTTGCTAACAATATAAGTTTTCATAGAGAAATTCATAACGTGTTATATATGTGTAACGACAATTGAAAACATAGCTGTAAGAGTAGTCAAAATATTCTATCGCATTTGCTTTGTTTTCATATGTTCAATTGCGTTAATCATTCGGTACCGAGTAAAGGAACGTGTAGTTTTTCTGGATCGAAAGGTATATTCATTTTATTACCAGGCTGTATCATAGGAACGACTTTAACGCGAAACTCGTATGGCATATAGTCCTGACAGAAATGATAAAAATCACTACGACTAGTAATAATATTCAAGCGACTCATTTCTTTCAACAGAGCCTTCAATTCGACCTCATAATTTTCATATTTCTTACGGCGCTCAATAACAGAGACTATCTTTGCTAATTCTTGTACGAATGTCTCGGACTTGACCCTCGTCGCCAATTTGTACTTCGGCTCCATACGCTGCCACAGGAATCTATAAAGACGATCTGTGGCCCAATACTTCGGACGAGGAAGCTTCGGTGCTTTATACGGCTTGCCATTTACTAGGAATGCCTTGTGCACTGCTTTCGTAGGATTCGCGGGCGGCTTCTTCACAGCTAGTCTGAGCGCAACAGATTTTGCATGCTGCGCCTTTAACGCTGACTCTTTGGCGATTTTCATTGCGGCCATCTCGCGATTCTTTATTCTTTCCAACTCCGCCTTGACCTTCTCCATCTTCTCAGTATTAAAGATTTGCGACTGCGACGCGCGTTCATTTGATTTATTCGTCCTTGTCGAAGCTTGCTTTACTTTGAAAAAATCATCGATCTTTCTTATCGATGTTTCTTGTGTCTTGGGTGAATTTAGCTTACTAGCTTCGAAAGAAAGCTTACTAGCTTTCCTTGGCGTTTTAACCGGTGTATTGCGATGGCTCTGAGACTTGTTCAAGTTATCTCGTCTCCCTACTCCATCCTCTTGGCTGGTCTTACTCGAGCTCGGCACACTTTGATTTATCGCCTTATTGCCTGTTTCGGCCTTTGTCGAAGTGGGTTTTCGTTGATTTGTTTGCATCCCAGAACCTGTATCTTCATCTTCGGTTATTTCTACATCACTTAACAGGATAGTGCGTTTGTATGATCCTTTACTTACGCCAGTTTTAGAAATTCTCGTAGAACTTATTACCTGTGAAGCGGAGATATCATCTATATTGATCTCAAAGTCCGCATTGCCTGATATCTTAGATAGACTTCTTAAATTTTTACTCGTCAAACGAGCTTCCTTGCCCGAGCTTGAGTTGAACAATTGCTTTGCTATACTTGACTCATGTTCTTTATTTGCATCATTATCAATAACTTCGTGTTCTTCTACATTCATGCGTTCTGGCATTTCAGACCGATTTCTCAAACCACGCGTCAAACGAGTTTTCTTAACAGCTGATTTAGACAATTGCTTAGA
>NW_011967238.1:1407989-1415484 GCF_000949405.1 Vollenhovia emeryi | reverse complement strand
GATTTCTTAAACTGTTCCGCGTCAAACGAACTTTCATACTACTATCTAAGCTAGATACTCGTTTCGATATATTTGAATCGTGGTCTACATCTATGTCGTCGCGATCTGAATCATCACTCATAATTTTACGAGCTGCTATCTGATTAGTACTTGTACCAGCAGTCAATGTCGCGTTTGTGCGCGTACGTTCTTTTAAAGTTTCTTCTCTGGTGGAGTTGCGGCTGAAGGAAATTTCTTTTTCTGGCGTTTTAGCTACTGCACTTCTTCGAGAAATTGATTTTGACGTATTCATGGGATCGCTGTCTTCCGATTTATTACTTTTATGTTTCGAAGATACATGAAATCTCTTAGATACATGTTCGTCGTCGCTTGATGTTGTCCCGAGAACTATATCGTTGGAGCTTGTTGAACTTGTAATTCTATTCCTTTTAGATTTCGAACTCTCCTCTGTTGCTAAAGATTGACGCGCCTGGCTAACCCTTGTTACTTCACCTCGCTCCAAAGAAGCAAGATTGTTTTCAGTTGAAACATTACTTCCTCTTACATTGATACTACCGTCTTTCTCCAATATTTCTGCGAACGGGTTCTCAGTTGAACTCTGACGTAAACTTTCTATTATTCTTGATTTTGGCTTTAAAAATGCAGACTTCTTCCTGCGGAATTCATCATTATCTGACATCAATGTACTGCTTGATGTTGCTTCAGTTATATCTTTGGCTTGGGTTGGTACGTCTAATGATTGCTTCTTAGTCGTACTTCGAGACACTCTTGGACTTTTACGAATCGGTGAATTTTCGTGCGCTGCGTCGATCTTAGTCTTAGATCTGCTGACAGCTCTTCTTGACAAAAACGAAGCTTGTTGCATTAATGGAGACTTTTGCACATCGTTTTCCCTATTCGGATCAAAGGTAGATAAATTTGCGTCGTCAACTAAAGCATCTGCAAAGGCATTTCTTCCTATGCTCTTCCGCGCGCGCTGCATAAAACGGGATTTAAGTTTCTCATATTTGCTATGTACAATTTTTACGCTTTCACCGCTGCTCTGATCAATCTCTTCAGCGTTACTTTCAAGCGCCGCGTTCTCGACGTTCGAAATTAATAAATTCGAGGAATCACCCTTCTCTGGCGTTGCTTGAAGCGTTCTCACCAATTTACTTCGATCGTCAGTCAGATCTTTACTTGCATTAATATTTCGGTGTATCGAATGCCTCGACGATTCCTTCTCGAGCGCGACCGATTTCCTTGTGGCGCTGTGACTCAAAGCACTATCTTGAGTCAGTACATCCTGAAAGGGATTCTGATCTTTTGTACTGTCACCTCTCCTCCTGCGATAAATACTTGGCTTTGATTTTAAAACGTGCCCAGTCAAACTCAAATTATTGTCCTCTTCGTCCTCCTGCAATTTCTCTTGCAAGACTTCTCTGCCGCTGTGGGAGTCAGAATGGTTCGCTCGTTTCTTCCGTGAATTTGAAATTGTTACGTCGGTATCGTTCAAAGCTGTCGAAAAGGCATTGCCAGTACTCTTCCTACTATTCATTTTCAGTTGAACCTTACGCTTTTTTATGGAGACCTCTTTTTCCGACTCGGACGTCGAAGTTTGCAATACATTGGTTTTAACTATCACTAAAAACATAACACGTATTACGATACTTGTAAAGTACTATCGCCAAAAGATAACGTATTATGATATTTAGGGCCAATTTCACAAACGTTGGTTAACGGTTAGCCTAATATTACATTTGTTGTATGACAAATTTTTCAAGCGTGTCGACTGGCTGCAGAATAGAAAACTTCTGAAGACTCGACAACTTTTCTATTGCAACAAATGCAATACCGGCCTTAACCAGAGTTCAGTCGACTTCCTATCTTTTTCTATCTTGTTATCTAAGAAGAGGGAGACTCGATTAACCTTCGATTAGCAGTTAACCAACGTTTGTGAAACTGGCCCTCATAACGCAAAGTTAAATGTTCCGTCGACTTGTACCTGCACTGAGATTGCGTTTCAATCTCGGGCTCGGTGAAGCAGTTTGCTCGCTCTCAGGGGACAAGTTCTTCCACCATTCCGGCGAACTCTTATCAGAAACCAGCCTCGAGCCGGCGCTCAGCTGCCTGTCCGTCTCGTTTACGCCGAAAATCATGGAATGCCGTGGCGTGTTTTCCTGCAAGTCGTCCCACCAAAAGTTTCGTTCTGCAGAAACAAAGAATACAGTGAATTCTTATCGAGGTTTACTTCGCTCGTGACAGTTAATATCACCGGGCGCAATGACGCAGGACGGATATTCCTACCTTCACCGACGATGTTTGTGTCAGGGTCGAGAAATCCGGAACCGGTGAAGCTTCTTCGGCTGGAGCCCCGCTTTCGAATCAAACTCTTTCTCTTGGCCATGTTTGTGGAGAAGCGTGTCTTAAACGAACAAAAACTTACTTGTCTTACTGTATCTGTAACTCAAAGCCACTCAAGAATGCTCGAGATTATATAGAGCCTCTCGCTCGCACCATTTTACATGGTAAAAAACCGCGCAAATTTGACCCACAACGATACGAGCGCGATTACGAATAACATGTGACGTGATCGTGCTTGGGCATGAACGTAGGAAATACCCGTTATGGGTAACCCGTATTCCTACGTCCATGGATTGGCGTAGAGACCCTCTAATCAGGGTCTGGACATGCGGTATCCAGCTCTGATTGGTTCGCCATGTTTCTGATTTTCCCACTGAAGTTTGAATTGACAATTTTAATCCAGTTTTATAGTTTGACAAACTACAGGTTATCGTAATTGATTTTGATTATTTCGATGCGTATCCCTTTCTCGAGGTGTTATTGCAAAGTGGGGCTGCACATCCACCCATTTTTGCAATAAACAACAAACTCACACTATTATCAAACTTCGTGCGATGTGCAGTTATATTTTATAAATTAAACATATTTTGCATTAAAAAATTTATAAGGAGATACATGTATACCAATAATTATGATAGTAGAATTATCGTAGTAGAAAGAAAAAAAATAAAAAGTTAAATTTATTGCTTATTTCGCATTGACCTAAGTTATAATAAAATGATCGAATTAAAAATATATTTTTCATATTTTTATTCATACATATGTATATGTAATAGTATACATATACATATTTTTTTTAAATATTACATAAACATATATTGTGCCAACATTTCTGTGGTTCTTACAGTGTATTCATAACATGTTCTGTATTCTTGTAAAGATTTATAGATAAAAATTATATATTGAAAATGATAAATAATATGACAAATAATAAGAAAGCGAAAATTACTTTATAATTATTCAAAGAGAAATACAGCGATTATGACGATTAAAAATAAAATACAAGATTTATAACACAATGAAACTCGATATTTTAAATCTCAAAGTTAAATTTTAAGGACATATGGGACTGTTAAATCAATGCTTAAATACAGTTACAGCGTAATTATACATGAAAAATTTCACAAAAGAAATGTATAATGCGTTATTATGTACAACATTCTCTAACACAACATTTACAACACAATTATGTTATCTTGCAATTAATTCGCTACATGTACTGTACAGGGATATAACATTTAATTAATTACACAGCGCGTATATACAAGGTCTAAGTCTTTTGTTTTTTATTACTCGGCCCGCTGTCTTGATCGTCGTTTTGAAAAATCGTTTTCGGCTGCGTCTTCTTGTACGCGGGTGCGATCCAGTACGGTTCTTCCTCAGCAATCTTGGCGTATTTCAAAATCGCCTCCCTGGGATCCTGGTCGTCCTCTATCCGTTTGCTCAGCCCGAGATTGCGTATGACGTAAGAGCTGAGCGTCCCTCCGGAGGACGCCACTCTGCCACCCTGGCCGGAAGTAATAGGCAGATCCGGACGTCTCGACTTGACTGGATCGAGCCTGTCCTTCTCCATCTGCTTTCGTACTGATTTGGGCCGATCCTGGCGGAACAAGGGAAGCGCGTGAGGCGTTATAATCTGCTGGGTCGACATTATCTCGATATGCTTCTGTTTTATGTGCGTCTTGACGACGCACAGCTTGGCGCCCCTCATGCTCTTCTTCGGATCGTAATACACCTTGACGATGCCGTTGCCGCAGCCTACGAACACCTGATTCAATTTCGGATGCCACAGGGTCTTTATCACATGCGAGTTCGTCACGGGGATCTCTCTGACCAAGTCGAACGTCTTGCTATCGTAGAACAGTACTCTGCCAGTCGTCTTCCCCTTGTTCAGGGATTCCCCCGTGACGATCATCGAGTCGTCCGGACTGAACATGCAATCCGTGGTGTCGTAACGCGAGAACAGTCCTTCAGCGACGAAGATCGGTGTTTTGAATGTCCGCAAGTCCCACAGTTTCAGGGTGTCGTCGCAGCTCCTGCTCGCCAGCATCTGACCGAGATACGAGAAGCTCAGGCTGGACACTTCGCTGGATTGTGCGTGCGCGCCTCGCAGCACGAGGGACGGATTCACAAAGTTCTTCCTGTGGTCCCACATCTGAATCGAGCCGTCCGTACATCCGCACGCGACAGCCGCGCCTTCCCGGCTGTACGCGCACGTGGTGGGAATGGTCTTCACGCCGTTCTGCGCTCGGCACTTGATCAGGCTCTTGTGCGCGCGCGGTCTGTACATATTCCATATCCGGCAGGTACTGTCCTGAGAGCAGGTGAGATATTCCTCCTTGGCGAACGGATGCCAGCAGCCGCTGTTGAGACTGGCGGTGTGACCCTTGGTGCGTGCCATGTCCGTGATGTACTGGTCGCCCTTGACGGTCTCGCACTTCTCGAAGCCGTCCCGGTCCAGGACCTTTGCCTGCGCGGCGCCCGAGATCACCAGTATCACGTCCCCGGTTGTGGAATACTGCAGGCACTTGATGGGATGATTCTCGCAGGGCTGCAGGGTCCTGAAGCTCTTCATGGACGTGTCCATACCGGCGAAGTCCCAGAAGCAGACGTCGTAATCGATGGAGCCGGACGCCAGTCGAGCTCCGGATGGATCCGCAGCGATGGCGATCACCGCCTTGGTGCCGTGAGTCATTGAGACCTCGTGGGAACAAGGGATCTTGTCCCTCAATGTCACTTCCTCTTCCTCTTCCGAGTCTGACGATCCTTTATCGTCGTCGTCGTCGTCATCGTCGCTCTCGTTTTTCTCGGCCTTCTTCCTCTGTGTACTTGAGCCTGCGGTTGCTTCTGAAGCAACGGGCAACGAAGACGGTATCGGTGGACCAATAAAATCATCATCGTCGTCGTCGTCATCGTTGTCGTCGTCGTCGTCGTCGTCGTCGTCGCTCACCTTGTCCCCTTTGGATTCCGCGACTTCGTTGGGCCTTTCTCTCTCGACTGCAGTTGCTTTGTTGCTGCTGATGGTCTTGGTGATGTTTTCCATCATCTCCTGCACATCGAAAGACTTGGCTTTCTTACCGAAGCCCGTGATGCCCATCAACTTCTGCATACTTTGGGTCTCCTCCTCGTCCTCCGGTCTGATCTCGTCCATCGTCCGCACATTGTTCTCCTCGCGTTTCCTACCGAAAGTGCCGAATCCGGAGCCGGTGGTTTTGACGGCTGCCTCGGCCGCCGGTTTACTCAAACTGGCGCTTATCTTGCCGAAGGTTATGGTCTTCCTCGAATTCATATTTTCAGACGGCAACGGCATTAAATTCACATGTGGTGCCCGCTGGTGTAATATAACAACACAATGTACCGTGTAATGAAACGAATAATTCGTACCCCGTACGATAATCTCACATTTGTGACTTACAGGTTTGTCACGGTTCGTCGTGGAGACTTCAGAGGCGAGTAACAGGAGAGGGAGAGAAGCCCGAACTTAGGAATCTTGTCCGCCGCTTGGTGCGGGAGTGCGGGAGTAGAACTGTATAGTGTAAAACGAACCTAACCTCAAAAAACATTAACGTGCCGCGGTTATTTCGCAGGAATGTTTCTCCGCGTCTTTTCAAGTAACGCTTAACGAAACTGCCTCCGCGAGTGGAATGAAGAACCGCAAGGTGACGTGGGCCAACCTGGAGCTCGCCGGTCTCCTCGAGGACGAGGAGTCTCACGTGCACTTCACGAGGACCACCAAGCACCTCTCGCTACATCCGTACTACTTGAATAACGTTCAGGGCGGTCTGAATGAGATATTAAGATCGTCGTTGAATACTTACGACAAAGAGTACGCTGTCTTCTATATATTTCTTTTACACGTAGTACAAATATCCGTCTCCGATCCTCGATTACTTCAGTTTCGTTAAATGCTTATAAAAAAAGTGAAATAGAGATTAAACAATTATTATTAAAATATAAATGTCCCGTCATTGCTGTCTTATTGTTATAATTTGTTACCTGTGCCTAAGTAGTGCCGCGAATTGACAAACTACATGATAAGGTGCGCAATGCATTAGATTAGTTCAATGAATAATTTATACAGTAAACACCGAGCATCAGTTGCATTGCATTTATGTCATAGTTTCTCACTCAACAATGTAAATGTAATATAATACATACG
Source organism: Vollenhovia emeryi (assembly GCF_000949405.1). Lineage (NCBI taxonomy): Eukaryota > Metazoa > Arthropoda > Insecta > Hymenoptera > Formicidae > Vollenhovia > Vollenhovia emeryi. The sequence goes on along the minus strand of NW_011967238.1, from coordinate 1,408,982 downwards.
TTGTTACATTTACATTGTTGAGTGAGAAATTGTAACATAAATGCAATGTAACCGAGGCTCCGTCTTTACTGAGTTAGATATACAGTATTGTAAGAAACATGTAATGGAATTTAACAAAACAATTCTTTATTTTAGGTTGAAAGGGTTTATACTAGCATTTAGGAATCTTAAATTGCTTAACAATCTGGGAGAGACGCTCTACGACTCTCCGTACATTCATATTGACGTTGAAGCAGATTTTTATCTGTTTTGTCCAACAAACGGGACTTTCCTGAAAGGTATATTTTTGTTGTGTTACATGTCCTACAAACTGATTGTAATAATTTCTGTTACGTTGCAGGCATAGTGACAAAGAAGGGCCTGGACCATATCGTGGTACTGGTGCACAAAATATATACTGTGTCTATTCCGAAACCAGACGACACGGAGGAATGGGCAGGAGACTTGGTAGAGATTGGCCAGGAAGTGAGATGTTGCGTAAATGAAGTAGACAACAGGAGTAAACCTCCTTTTATCCGCGCCACTTTGAGGTTCGATTACTCGCAAGGTTGTCGAGCGCCGGAAAGTATAAATAATATTGACAATGTGGACAGTGCAATTAACTCTGTGAAGATTGAAGTTTCTACTGGTGGAGTCTCAGAAGACAATGACGTTTCTGAAAAAGAGAGGAAAAAGCACCAAAAGAAACGCAAGAAGTCTCGCGAAAGTAATTCCGACTTTGTCGTTAAAGTTGAAAACGAATTAGAGTCAAACGACAACTTAGAGAGCGATATTTCCAGAATTGTCAAGTCTGAAAAGAAACGTCAAAGTATGCAAGATACTGTGTTGAAAACTGACGATTCTATAAATAATCTGGAAGTCGATAATATCCCTAAAAAACATAAGAAGCGTAAGAGATCACTGCTCGAGGAGGATACAATTTCGGCTAATGGAGTATCCGAAGACACTGATGCTTCTGAGAAAGAGAGGAAACAGCATCGAATAAAACACAAG
>NW_011967238.1:1338348-1406733 GCF_000949405.1 Vollenhovia emeryi | reverse complement strand
AAGTCTCGTGAAGATATATCCAACTTGGTCTTTAAAGTTGAAAATGAAGAGTCAAGCGCCAACTCAGAAAGCGACATTTCCAAGATTGTCAAGTCTGAAAAGAAACATCGTTATCAAAGTAGGCAAGATACTATCTTGAAAACTGATGATTCTATGAATAATTTGGAAGTCGATAATATCCCCAAAAAACATAAGAAGAGTAGGAAATCACTACTTGAGGAGGATACAATTTCGGCTAATGGAGCATCAGAAGACATTGATGTTTCTGAGAAAGAGAGGAAACAGCAGCGAAAAAAACACAAGAAGTCTCGTGAAGATGATTCCAACTTAGTCATTAAAGTTGAAAATGAAGAGTCAAGTGACAACTTAGGGAGCAACATTTCAAAAATTGTCAAGTCCGAAAGATAAACCTAGTAAAATAAAACAAACTAAAACACATAATTGAAAAATAGTTCAAAGATTATATTCGCGACATTAAAAAGATAAGATTAAGCAGATCGAATTAAATTCCAAGGTAAAATTTTAAAATACAATATTTTCCGTACGTTTCTACATTCCCATTACTCTACTCACTACTATATTTTCTCATTAGTATACATGATGTAAATAATCGCATAGTTTCCTGTATATTGCATGTAAAAAAGAAATTCTCGTTTTATACATTTGTAATAATATAGAAACGACGAGAAATATTTTGCAATTACGTGTTTCAGTATGTTTTATTTCTCAACTCGAATTATACTTCTATGGAGAATGCAAAATTTTTTAATACGAATTTTATGACCTTTTGCCAAAATTTTTTAATACGAATTTTATGACCTTTTGCCAAAATGTATTCCAATAGGTTTAATGAATGTAATAGAGAATTTGTTCCGTTTGTTTCAAAATATCGCTCATTTGGAAACTTGTACATAAGAAAGAACATCTCCCAACAAATAATTCAAATTCGTACACAAGAGATTCACCATCATTTATTTATACCGATTGCGGTTAGACACTCGAGATGTGTCTTGTGAATATTTGTTGTCTCTTCTTTTAATATTGAACAATAAATTACAACAGTATGTCATGTTATTTACAGTAACTCTTACCATATTCCACTCGTGTCTCTAGAAATATTATTTCGATACTTTCGCAACAGATTCGAGTGGTGAAACAAAATTGTAGTATCTGTATAATTTAGTCATCGATGTATCATTTCTAGATGGTGCGTCCGGGAGTTGATATGTCCGCATAACGAGTAAGCTGCGTTTATATCTTGTACGTTGACCGAGCGAAAAGATTTATTTTCTGAAAGTCTTCGCGTACAGATAATCCTACGATTTAATTAGGTACATTTAAACGGCGTAATATGCGTGGCATGCACGCGTGCCTACGTATATTTACACGTATAACGTCAATTTGTCTAGAACGTAGTTATTCGCCACGTTATTGTCCGCACTATTGTCACACCACTGTAATCTTTGAGGGCGTTCGTTCACTCGTCTCTCGCTGCTGAACGCAAATGATTACGCCGCGTGGACACGCCTTTTGAAAAATCAACGACAAGAGATAGAGAAAGGGATATAGCGTAAACATGTATGTACATTATGTATATAGGTCTACAAATTCACGGATATCGATCTTAAAGAACAGACTAAAGTGCGTTATGCATTATGGCAACGGCCACGGTAATCCGGAAAAGTCCACGGGACCGCCCAGACCCGCATCTGCCTCTAGCAGGCTCATGATGACAGCCATCGCTGCCTCGTCGTTGCCGTCGGACGGGATCGGATTTGGCGATTCGCTAATCGCGGTGCCGCCAATCATGTCCATCATGTCGTCGTCTGGTGACGCTCCTGAAAGAAGGTGGATGTTACGTTGTGCGTGATATCGTTAATGTCGACACGCGCGGTTGGGCTGTATCGGCGAACAGAATTAACGTTACATTCTGCGTGCTATTCGCCTTCCGTAGTCTGTGTGTGTCTCTCTCTCTCTCTCTTTCTCTTGAAGAAAAATCTTATTAAATCGGTTCAATTATTCTCACACACACGCGCGTGCTAACAAAACTTGTGAGAGCTTCGCTCTTTGCTTCCTTTACTGTCTGAATAATTTTGGCGAGCGCACTACACACCAAGAAACGACTCCTTAGAGACAGTAATAGCTATGACCTTGGTCGTTCGCGATGCTGTTGAGCTGCACGTTGTTCGCTACGTGGTTGAACGTGGTCGACGTGGGGTTGCTGCTGCTGTTGTCGCTGCCAATGCCACCCGGCTGGGAAACGTCAGGTATCCTCTCCGGCGACGCCATCGTCGTGATTTGCGACTTTAAGCGAAGGCAAATAATTAGAAATGGTCAGCTGGCGCCGGCCGAATTTATATTTACCTCGGTGTTCAATAAACCGGTCTCTGCCGCTGGACCAGGACTGCTACCCGAGGAGGAGTCTTCTCCGCGTCTTTGCGAGTCCAGTACCTCTTCCGCTATTTGCCGACCGATCTTGCTTACTTCCACGTGGCTCGAGATCAGTCTCTCTAATCCACCGTTACCTGTTTACGAAAAATTAAACGTTGATCGGTGCGACAAGCGCTCACAAACGCGCGCTTCAAATCGCACTTACTCTGCGTGAAATAATCGTAGTTGCCCTGCACGCTCGAGTCCTCGGATCTGTTATTTCCACCAGAACGCACGTCGCAGCTGAAGAAGCGACAGAAAGCTTTTTATACGATAACGTCGCGCGCGACGCGTTTAATGCCGGTAATCATTGCTTACAAGATAGCGGAATTCTTGGCGATTAGGTACTCGATGTCTTTGGTCCACGGATTCCTGAAGGACTTCCACTCGGACTGCAGCCGCACGAAGTTCCCGCCCTTGCTCCTGAATCTGTAGATCTGCGAGAGCGACAACGCGCGAGATGAAAAAAAAGCCGCGGAATCGTTATCGCGGACGTAGATCTTTCTTCGCGTCGGTATCGCCGCGAGTGTTAACAATTTTAATGCTTTAAAATTAATTTTAATCCCATTATCACGGCGAAGGAGCGATTGCGAAGTGATAACGATGAGCGACGCCAATTCACCTGCGTGGTTACGCGTTCGGAGGTCTGCAGCGCGGCCTTGTGGGACTCCGCGAGGTGCGGAATGTCATGGTGGTGATAGTATTCGTACATACTCGTACCCAGCAGTTCCTGAGGTAGAAAGCCCAATACTGGAGTTGCTCTAAACGACGGAAAAGATAATTCTCTCATACACGCGAAATATTTCGACAATCATTTCGACGATCCCCTTTAACGAACTCGCTACACCGACCTTTGGTCCACGAACAGAAATTTGCCATCTATCGCGTGCCGAGAGACGAACTGTATGGGCCTCGAATGCGGCTTCCTCGACGGCAACGCGGTCGTCGATATCGCCGTTTGGACCCGGCCGACCGCTACCAAGCAGGACAAGTTGCAAGCTTCGCCGTCGGCCTCGCCCTCCTGCTCCTCGAGGCCGATCTTCGCGGGCGCCCAGGACTTGAGGTAACCCGTGCACTGAATCACGCAATACTTCCAATCTAAAAAAGACGCGTCTCTGTGCAGACTCGCCCGATCGAGGCCGAATTGGCAAACATTGCAAACGACATAAATTATATTAATTAAGAGCTTGTAATTTATGTTAATGTAATTGGCTTTTGCATTATATTGTATATTTTACACGTGCGTAGCAGAGACGAAATTGCGGAGGATGGATAAGGGGAAAGCATCGGGACTTTACGCCGGCGGGATGTGATGAAGATATATCAGCGCTCCTTTCACCTGCGATATACTATACAGTTTCCACTTTTCACCTTTGACGAGCCATGCGACAAATTTTCATGCCGTATCTCCGATCGTGCGTGCGGCTGTCCCAAAGACGCGTTCGCATCCCCGATTCAAACACCCTGAGCCGTCACGGTCATATTTTCTCGCATTGCGAGTGCCTTGCTTCTTGAAGGAAAATCAAGTCCGCTATTGAGGAAGAGACACGCGACTTGAAATTATTACCTTCTTCCCAAAAAATGTGTTACGTGAATTTTGAAAAATACGCGACGGCCCAGAATATTCGGACGGTTCGTTTGTGTAATAATTTTTGTGAAAAGCGAAACATTCATTGATCAGCGACGAAACATCTTTTTGTTATAAAAAAAAAGAACTAATTTTGTTCTCGCGGTGCTTCGATAAATTTTGACGGATTTCTTCACACGTGTTGCTTTCCATGATTCGAATTCGCAGCTTTTCCGCGACTGCCGATTGGATTGCGATTTCCGGGTAATTTACAGCCGCACTCACCTACGTTTTGTTGCTTCTTTCGCCTGTGGCAGCCGGCGGCGGTGTCGGCCTCCTCCTTCACCTGCATCTCGCCGCAGCGTATCCCGTCGACTTTACGCTTCATCCGACAGAAGAAGGACCTCCGCGCACCGGGGCAGAGTCGTGACACCCCCTGGGGCACGTCGGTTTTCACCGGTAACATGGCTAAAACAATCGCGATGACAGCAACCGTTCGTCCGTCGATCAATAGTTACATCCCGCTTTCTACCTTGCTCTCTTTTCCTCCCCTGGAGACAATTTTTCTCAACTTTTTATAATTCTTATGTAAATTTCAGAATTTTGCAGATTTTTTCATAATTTTCTAACTTTTTACACAATTTTTCAGATTTCTTATACAAATTGAAACACTTTTCAGTACCGAGAAAGTTTATATCTTTTCTAGAATTTGTCGCATGTATACACAGTTGGAAAATTTTTTTTCTTGTTTAAAAAATGCCGGTTAAAATTTTTGTGTTAAATGGTTAACATATTCATGTGTTAACTTAACATATTGCTCTTGTGTTAATTAACTTCAAATGTAAAATTATTAAAATAACACAATGTGTACTTATTTTTTAATCTGACGCAATACATATCTTCTATTTTATTAGGAACAAAATTTATCTGTAAAAATTTACAGAATAAAAGGTTGATTTTATTCTATATAACATAAGTGATAGTGATTTCGAACCGTCATTTGACTTATTACATCTGTAAAATGTAAAACTTGAAGGTTCAACATAGGGCCAAAATTTCGACTCGGGAATTGGAAACATTTATATCTCAGAATATTTACATATATGAGAAGAAAAGAAGTGGACTTTCTCAGTATTTCTGAAATGTGTATAAAATTTTCGTATAAAAATTCGTATAAGAATTCTGAGAGAAAAGTTTTCACCAGGGCCCACTTTCATTTCTATCGTATCTGATATTCCTTTCTCATATCTCTATCGTAAACATTTATTACACGGTATTAATGTTGCAATGCCTTAAATATGTTGATGACCGTAACGCTTTACATCGCAGATCGCATCGCGATGCAACATCCGAGGAATCCCGGCGTTTAGACTCGTTCGGCGACTCTTCGTCTCCTTTCCTCGTTCGGAGCCGCGGAGCTTTCGCAACGCTCTTATCTGGTAGGCACGCTAATTCAAAGATGTTTATCGACAAAGCTTACGCGAGCAAATGCTGCCGAGCGACTGACATTTATCAGGTGAAGGTGGTGGAAGAGATGCGCGCGGCAACTAATTTGCGTTCGCAATGATCGACGCGTCGAGCGTGAGGCAACGTCGAAAGGCGCTATAATTAATGGCTTCGAAGTCGGAAAGTCTTCGCGGCTGGAGAAATTAATGCCCGCGCGCAGGCCGTTCGGCCCGAAATCCCAGAGATGCGGCGGTGACGCGGAAACAGCTGATACTCACTTTTCGCGTCGATCAGTCGCTCCCTCGGGCTGAGGTCGGAGGACGAGAGCTGCTCCTTTACCTTCGCAACGTCCTTCGGGTGGAGGATGTCGAACCAGCTTTGACCCAACAAGTCGCCCTGCGTAACGGCATAAAATCTTCAAAGTTCGCGACTCGGTAAAAAGTCGAAGGAATCTAATTCGACTACGTCGAGACCAGCCGAGTGTTTCGTTTAATAAAACTCTGAAATTACTCAATGCTGCTCCAATCTGTCTTTAATTCGTAGCATTTACGCCAATTTCTCTAAAGCGACTGCTCCTCTTTGAAACAAGCGTCAACACGGAAAGAAAAATGTAGCTATCGTAGCTAAAAACTGCACGTGGCAACTAAAGTTCAAAGCAAACCGTGGCAGCAAAATATTTTCAGTAAACCATGCTTAGCTACGGTAACGAAAATGTTTTTTCAGTGAATTTAAACGCTGGCTTTGGTCCCCGTATTGGATGCGTTGCTTCGATTATCTTCGACATTCAGAAATGTAATGAAATCGTGGAGGAAGAACGAAAACAACGAGCGAGACCAATAAGTTCGCAAGCCGGCCATTGCGACACGGTGGCAACAGCGATCGCTGCCAGTCAAACGTATATACCGAACATTTCAAGACATACATAATTTATAATCAATGAGATGAATGCGCAGCAGACGTTACTCAGACAGAGGCTAATGGTGGCACGGACGTTACGATTAATTAGCCATTGAAGGGGGATTCTTATGCGCGCGCTGTAAATTCGCTTTCACGCGATATCCCTCGATACGCCGCGCTACCGATAGGCCGCCAAGCGAAATGACAATTTTCAGAAGAGCTGGACGACGGTACCTGAGAGTAATTGAGAGTCTGCGAGACGGACTCGGACACGTAGAGGATTCTTCCGCGGTCGCAGCCCACGACGAAGACGAAGCCCTCCGCGGCCTGGAACAAGACAAGCTGCTTTCCATTACGCTGCGGACAACAAGCCGTTAATCACAATCGGAGGAATCGCATCGCCTCGGATCTCCATTCTTGACGAGCAGAGCTTATCGCGCGTTTCCCGCAGCATTGCAGCCGCGCCGCGCGTCGTTATCATTTTCAGAAATAAGAATTTAAGACGATCCGATTAAGACGGCGCAGAGCGCGGCTCGCTCGTCGACGTCAACGTGCGGGCGCAGCATCGACAAGAAACGCAATTAACATTTCGCATCGAAAATGCAAACGCTATCTTGTAATTATTCTCTGCAAACTATTACGGTGTTAGCATACGTTGACTGAACCGAAAATTTCAACCGGCATTTTCGTTAAATGATCACACTGATACATTTAACAAGAAAACATAAATTTTCCAACTGTGTAGCAGTTAATGTTGATGTCGAGCAGAAGATTCCGGGGACGCAAGATCAACTTCCCGGTTCTCGCGCGAGAGTGTTCAGCCACTCGAAGAACACTATGACATTTTGCTCGCGATTTCGCCGGCAATGCAATCGCCCCGGTATCAGCACCGCGCGTATCATTCATCGTTGCAATCCAGCCAGCGTCCGCGTTACATAATCGCTGGCGAGATTCGACGTATCGCCCGATCGCGCGTAACGTTCATTAATTAATCATGCCAATGCGATTCCGCGCGCGGCTCAACGGCGACGTGCTCGAGTTTCTCGTAGCTACTCGCGTACCACCTACGTTTCTCCGGGTCGTAAAGTTCGGATACACCGGGATAGAAGTATCGAGGACTCCGGGCAAAACTCTCTCCGAGACGCGGAGATACCTTCGGTGGCGAGGCGAGAGCGCGTTTATCGCCGTATACGGCGAGTTTCGCGCGGATCAAGCGCCCGCCGCGACGTTTATGCCGATTTTTGCCCCGTGTAAACGACGGGAGACCTGACGTTGTTCCCAGCTGCGCCCAGCCGGATCTCGGATAGAGATAAGTGCACCGATTCGCGGACTCCAGCTCTTTACGCCGCGATCGTGCGCGTTCGGAGCGCGATCTGACTCGGTATGCCGGGCGTGGTCATTCACTCTCGGATATTTTCCTACGGCGAACGCGCGAGAACGAGCCAAGAGGGGAAAAAAAAGACCCCCGTCGATAAAAGATAAAACGCGCGTACGTGTACACATGACAATGAGAAATGTCTGGGTCCGGCCACCGGGCTCCGCGCAATTCCGTTTAAGCGGAATCTAGGGTGGATAGGAGTTATCGGCCGCTCGGAGTGTTCCTCCTCGTCGTTTTCCTTTGCCGCGGACGTGGCAAAGTGTACGCCTCGCGCAACCGATACGATTTCTATCGTCGTGAATAATTGTACCCCCGCTTCCCGTGCGCCTGAAGAACCGGGGCCACTTTGGCACGCGGTGAATTGCAATGTTCTTGCCATTGTGACAAAAACACATAAGTGAGCCAGGTTCAAAAGTCGCTGATGAAATCAATATCGATCATGATTTTTCGGACCGTCTTATTTCACGACGACTGGATTCCTCATTGATCCTCGCAAGAGGCTCGATAGAGATCCGCGTGATACTTTGTCGATATCTTGTCGACGTATATTTAACTTCTCCTAGATGTATACGTATCCATTTGGTGTACAGAAGATGTATCAGTGTTGACCAGTTATTAATGGTTTGGTTGATACACAGGGTGTTCCAGGAGGAAAGGTCAATATTCTGGGAGGTGATAGTGTCGGTCATTTTAAGCAACGATGTTCACATGAATACATGTCCGATTCCCCACTGTTTCCGAGACTGAGCTATTTGAATGTATGTACACAGTTGGAAAGTCTGTGTTTTCTTGTTAAAAAAATGCCGGTTAAAGTTTTTGTGTTAAATGCGGTAACATAATGTTTTGCTATAACAAGAACGTTATAGCAGGCACTGTAGGTGCGTGTTGTTATCACGAAAGACTTGTTGAAGGAGGGCAAGTGGTAATCCAATGCATTCGTCAAGAAGCCAGAGGGACGCATAAACGCACGCAGGCTCGTTTACGACGGGAGAAAACTTCCTCTCTACTGACGCACACACGTTCTCCGCCGGCTGGAACCTCTCTCACGCTAATTGGTTCGGAATTAAAGGCGTAGGTGATTTGAGAGCGCCTCGGCCTAGGGTACTATTAGCGCGATACTATAAATCTACATGCTTCGGACCTTTCCTTTCGCCGTGCCGCGGCACGAGACCAAGCCGGATAAAAATCCGTAGCACGCTGGAGAAAGGGAGTTACCCGCCGGTTTCGCTCCGCTCGATCTCGTGCAAAAGGATTACAAAAGACACCGGAGCTCGGCCTCTTACGGGCCGCGGCAAAAATACGTGTCATAAATGAATTTCAAGTTAACGATACCGGGGACCGTTCGTTCCGGCGAGTTATGCGATCCCACGGTCGCGTTTGGCACGCTCGTCGCGTTCATTCGGAAATTAGTTTCAACAACTAAGCGACGCAACGAAGCGAGCAAATCGTAAATCTAGTGATTTCTTATGAAAGAGAAGTGAAAAAGACGTTCTTTATAAAGGATTACGAGAAAAATTGACGAAATTATTTGCCGCTCTTTCGCGGTTACTCCTCGCGGAATGAGAGAAAGACATCGAGCCTGCTCGCTCTTCTCGATAATCTTGATCGCGAGAGATTGAATTTAACGCACAGTCCCCGCAATTGTTTGCGGATGTTACGCAAACGTTTAAGTTGGACTCACTTGAAGTATAAGCGTCTTGAGTTCCTGATCGCTGAGAAACGCGGGCTTATAGTGACCTTCCGTGTATGAGGTAACCGCGCCGAGGATAGTCTTGAGGTGTTGAACCGCCATTCGCAGCACGGTCAGCTTGTCCAGCTTCCGCGACATCGCGTGGCACATCGGCACCATCGCCGAGAGCTCGGTGATGTACGTGTTCATCTTGTCCCTCCTGCGCTTCTCAATTTCGCTATGGTTCTGCCTGGAAGCGCAAAAACGTCGGTTCTGCTCGCCAGTTTTTAACAGAGGCGAAGACAAGAATGCGGGATTTGTCGTACACGTGTCTGACATTGATAGAAAGAATTTGTAAGATAGAAACAAGTACGAAAACTTGGCGAAATTACGCTATTTATAAACCAGAACACGGGCTGTTTGAGAAAACGTGTAGCCCGATATTGTAAATGCCCGTGGCGCTATTTAAAATCTTATTAACGGCACCAGTCTGAGTTAAAAATGAACCTTAAGATAATCGCCTAATCATCGTCCAACGTAACAACTTTCATAATTGCATAAAATAAAGGGGTTCCGGAACATTTCACGTGTATATTTCTCGGCGATACGAGCATGTATATTAATCAGGCTATTACGAAAATTCGACGTTTTTCTGAAAGGGAGTCACGGATCAAGCGGCACGTCCCGGTATCGCGGATTGTTATTTTCTCTCGTATTTCGTATTTCCTCTTTCTTAAATCGGGGATTAAATGTCCACGTGGACGCTCGTTAATCGCGCGGGATCCCATTGCCACCGTCCGTTTCAGGTAAACAAGAAACGGAGACAAGGATCGGAATGTGCAGAGTTACCGAGCGATGTAACGTCGCGGTACTCTGCTGACCGCGGCGAATTTTTCTGCGAAGGTTTCATCCACGTGGACCGGAGCCACGCGCGTCTTTAAACCTACTGCGTCCTCCCCGCCGACTTCTTCGGGAAGCTCGGCAGGCTCGGGGCAGTCGCGTGAGTTACGACGACGAGATCGGCAACCGACGTGGTCCAATTCCACGCGGGGCGATTTGACGCTCTTTCCAGAGTACATGCTGATTTGTCTCCCAAGAATTCGCATTCATATCGCGCCCGGAGGGGGCTAAATTGCACGGCGGAAATCGCTACGGCGGAGAAAACTGGTCTCGATCGGACTCTACGCCGGGCTATTATATCGCGTAATTACGCCTCGATTCAAGTGGACATATCGTAATAGTTATCGTAATATCCGTTAGACTTTTATATCTGGCTTCAGTGGGTCTATAGAACGTAAACGTTAACCAAGTGCCGCGGAGTTTTCACGGGTTACTGATCTGAACGTATCGTTTGCTCGATGTAATACGATATACATAATATTCATTGTACAAGCATGTATTATGATATGACTTGATGCATTACATTTCAATCTACATGGAAATTTCGTAAAAATATCATTAAGAGACAACTGAAGAAACTGTCCGGAGGTTCAAGGCACTTCTTAAGCGTTGCTTTACGAGATTCTTTAATGGCTTTTTTTTTTAAATGAAATATCTATGTAAATATCTATTTAAATTCTTTTGTTTGGAAATCAATCGTTAATGGAACAATAAAAGCCTCGCCGAACGATTTTGCTTTTGCGGTGCAACTCGCATCGCGCAGCGGCAGGTAACACGTCGGATTTAGTGACGTCGCCGGTGAAGCCGGAGCAAAGAATCGAGGTAGGCCAAGGTGGCACTCACCTTGGCAATATCTGACATAATACTACGTAATCGCCGATCGAGGATTGCACTAAACATTCGGACCGACTGTATCGCGGGAGCGCTCCCCGCTCGTGAATCCCGAGGGCACCGAATATCTCTTTTCGATACGTTCACTTACTTCTTACTGTCGTCGTTTGTGCGAACTGATTTGGTGTCGTCTCCCAGATCGTCCAAGAGATCGCTTCCAACGCTGAAACAGACAACAGTGGGGCGCCTCTTCAACGAGGTGTTGGAGAAAGAAAATTAAGCATTCGAAACAACCAAATAAGGTGATCAACTAATCAGAATTCTTCAATGTCGCCAGCGGTAATTAACAACGTCAGTGTTTTCTTGACCACACCTGGCGTCTTTAATAATGCAGAAAGTTTATTGCGAAAAACGCTCGCCTAGAGTGTAGGGAGGTCCGGGTTCAAACCCTGGCTGAGGTAACATTTTTCGCAATAAATTTTCTGCATTATTAAAGATGCCAGGTACGGTCAAGAAAACACTGACGTTGCAAAGAAATTAACTCTCTAAAAGTCAATCGGTGGATTATCACTGAAAATCGCAGTGGTGCACTTGTAACTGTAAATCAGTGATTATTCACTGTTTTCAGTGATAGTTCACTGATTGAATTTTAGAGGGAATATTGTAAGAAATTATTTTGTAATTGTTATTTTTCATATTAATTGAGGAACCTTTACATCAACGGCACGCCCTGGCGAAAATAATATGTTTATTAAAAGTTTATTAAGAAGTTTGTTTAAATGTTGAGTCAACGTTTCATTTGACTCGAATGAAAAACATTTATTGAATTGTTTGTGAGATATGAATTTAAACAGAGTTGTTTAAGACACGTTCACGGTTGCAAGTGTTCAAATTGCGTTTAATGACACAACGCCAAACGTTTCCACTATAGTTTTCCAAGAGTTTGTAAAATGTTATTGTCACTAAAGGATTAACCAGGCGTTTGCAACGTATTTCCAAACAATGTAACCACCAATAAAATACTCTTCATAAACAAAGTAACTATCGATAAAACTCTTCATAAATAAATATAAGCTTTTATCATCTCTCGCTTAGAATTTTCGCCAGGGCGTGATGATTCCACCGCCGTCCTCTGCTGCGAGATATAATTTTACCGATTAAAGCGCGCCTGGTAATCTAAGTACGTAATTGACGAAGTCCCTCCGTGGCGACTAAATTCGGTCGAAACATCACAGGAAAACAATTTCTTCGGCATATTACGACCTTCGCAGAGAGTGTTACCCCTTTGACGGCAAATTTCAGCAAGTTTCGCCCGCGTAGAGCTTCCTCTCCCTCCCCCTCCCCCCGTCCTTTGTGTCTCGAGCTCGAAAAGTCGCACGTGGGTTTCTCGCGAGGAAATATTCGTCGACACGATTCCTTCGTCGTCGCCGAGACTCACCTCGGAAACGAGACACGCGTAAATATTGACCACAATAAAAATGCGCATGCATTTCAATTTCGCTTAACGCCATCGACGACGAGAGATCGGGTTCTCAGATATAGATACACATTATCTCTGCATAATGACTGCACATTCATTGATTTGTATTGCAAAAAATGTTGACGCTACGAATCGCGTACGATTCCAGACGAGGCAAAAAATTCAGCGGGCACCCTGACACGCGGATGACGCGAGCGGCACGCGAGGAGGCAAGGTCCGTTCGCGATCGCGACGCTCGAGAAAGGAGAGTTTTCGATGACAACCCAGAGAACACGCATGTCTAAAAGACACCTTTAAGACGTCTATTAGACGTCTTGTGTCTAATAAACGTCTTAAAGATGTCTTTTAGACATGCATGTTCTCTGGCAAGTTATCTGACAAGTGTACCAGTTGCATCACGCCCGCGAGCAGGTAACGCAGGTAATTGCCGGAGGCAATTTCGACCGGTCGGAGTCTTGGGGGGAGGCAGATCTTCCGTTCTATCGCGACGATTAAGTTAACCCTTTGACCGCGTATCCGACACCTTGATTGGGTAATTACTCGGAACCGCGGGGCGAAATGTCTCGAGACATCGGCATCGATGAGTATCGAGAACGTGGATGAAGGGGGAGAGGCCGAGGGGGTGAGTCGCTAGTTGTCGCGGGTTGTTTGCCGCAGCTCGCGGGACTCGAGACTCTTGGCGGGGCGCATTTGCCGGGTTTCGTTTCGCGCTTCATGCTAATGTGTAATATTCCGCGATACGACTTCCACCTACGTGCCGCGGGAGCGAGCCGTATGCTTTGTGCTCCGGCAAACGGAGCGGTTGTTGCCACGGCCAATTCTTAGGTGTGTTTGCCTGCGGGCGCTACGGACAAAAGAACGTTGTTCCACGTGGCGCGAGATTCCGCGCAAGAATTCCCGATGAGAGCCTCGTTTCTAGCGCTTCTCTCTATTCGTTCGCTTAAGATGACGGCGATGCGCTAAAACGTTCACAGGTCGATTTCACCTGGTCCCTATTTCCCATCTTTTCATCAACGTTAAATCGTTGGTCCCTTCTCGGAATCGAATTCACATTTAATATGAACGCGTTAAAACTTGTTACAATTACATTTCCCACCTTTTTAAAGACTCTACAGGTAATTGTGCTTCCTCAATTTCAGTGCTTTAAATCCGTTGTTAATTTTTTAAATAACGTATCGTATTGAGGATATCGGCGAATTTTGCTTAGCGACCCGTCGCAAGCTCAGTCAGTATCGTCTGGTTTGAGAGAAACTGGTGAAATCAACCGTTAATCCCTCAGAGGCACGAACCCTCAAAGTTGTTGGGGAGATCGCGAGTAAACTCACTGGCAAGAAAGCTTCCGCTTCCTGGAGACCGGCGCGAACTCGTCCGAGGTGTCGGTCGCCGGTCCATGGCTAGGCGTGGTGGACGTGCTACGATGATGCCGATGATGATGATGATGATGATGGTGATGGTGGTGATAGTGATGGCCGGAGGCGGGTGCCTGCTGGTCGGGGACCATCGTCGGGGGTGTCTCCATGTGCTGGGGCGGTTCAGCCCCCGTTGCAACCTGCGGGATGGTGGCGGTGGTGCTGGTGGAGGTGGTGGTGGTGGTAGCTGTAGCGGTCGTGCTTGGGCTGCTGGGGGTGGTGGTGGTACTGGCGGTGCTGCCGCTGCTGCTGCTGCTGGCGGGGGTTGGAGTCGGGGCGAGACCTTCGCCACCACCCCCCGCCGAGGCGGTGGTTAGCTCTCCCACCCCGGAACCCGTGCCTATCTCGCCAAAATACACCGTCGAGCACGAACTTCTGCAAGCGAATTTTAAGCAGCGAAGTCAGACCGCATTCTAATCGCCAATACGGAAAATGGACTGCCGTGGGTGTTGGAGTGACTGTCGATTGAATAAATCGATCAAGTCGCGGCGTACAATCGCGCGACGCGTGGTAAAGTTTCTCCAGTGTTCTGCAGGAGTCGCGAAGGGAAAAGAAATCCCCATAAGTCTGTATTTAAAACCGCTTTAAAATTGTGCAAAATATATGGGCGATTATTGTAAGAGGAATTATTGAAGGAGAAACTCAATTCGCCGTATATTATTATTAAATTTCTAATCGTTATCTTTCGAGTAACGAGCTACTGAGTTATCAAGATTTATATATTTTCAAGACCCGAGGGAATAGGGAAAGTTGCAGTCGCCTGGGAGCGCACAGCATTTTTGTGTGTAGGTACGCTAATCATATGCGGGGCGTGTAATGTATAGTCGCACCAACGTCACATCCGGGAGTATTGAACTATCGTCATCGACCTTACGATCTATAAGCTCCTTACGAGCGATATCGATCCAACCGCTCGATTTGCCTTACCTGTTTGAGCGTATATAAAACTTTTTGCCGATCGATTAAATCTCGATCGCGTTATCGTGTTGTCAATCGCACGTAAGGATATGGCAAGTCCGATGTATAATCGTGCAGCAAGTCGCATAGTTGAATTGTATCGCTATGAGCACGCGAGCGTAGTCTAAATGATTTCAACGTGAGGATCATTCTCTTTAGTTTTACAAAACAAGCATTGCAAAGAGGTATTTTGATATCTCATCTTTACAACTTCCCCGGAATTTTTTGGAGAATTTTTTTAGAATTTAATTAGTACGTAAAAAGAAACGAATCAACATCGGATTAATTGTTGGGCGTAGGTCATCAAGGAACGAAACCGCGGGTATTTGCTTTCGGTTTGAAAAACGGGGAACCAAGGTCTGCCGGTAACCTCGCCAACGGCAGATAGTTCCGTGTATTATGATGTAATGCAGACGATTAACGTAATTCTATTTATTCATAGATATATGACGGCGTCGACGCGTCGTGTGCGACGCGACAGGTGGGAACTCGCGTGCAGCTGACATACCTATAATGCTCGAGTGACTGCGATCCGCGGATCCGAGTTTAATCCTCCCGGGCGTGCTTCGGTTCAACCTCTAATAAACGTTAAGTACAGCCGCGGGACTTGTCTACGACACGAAGACTGTCCTATCTCGATCACGATCTAATTTTCACCGAAAGAATTTTTGAGGCAAAACCTAATCAGTCTAACCGTGATATAATTACGTCATGTAATTATAATTAGTCAGGGTTATCGATAAATCACGAGTGGCACGGCATTTATATCTGCGTGGAAAGAAAAATAATAATAATAATAATTTCAAAGGCGTGGACGCGAGAAACTGCGTCTGATCGAGTAGCCAACGTAGCGCATGAAAATTGCATTCGTTGCGGAACCGCGAGACAATGATAAAGAGATGCATTACGCAATGCATTGCGACTCGTGCAAAATATCGAGGGTCGGGGTGCGGGAACGGAAAGAGGGTGGCAGAGGGGACAGAGAGATAGAAAGCGCGTGGTCCCCCCCCCCCCCTCTTCCCATTGGTCTCCGTTGTTTGCACTACGATCAAAACGTGCAAACGAAAATCGGGAGCAACGTAAAGAAAGAAAGAGAGAGAAAGAGAGAAAAGATTGTCAAGCGATTATCTCTACAAACTGTATCGGCGCATTTTGCTCGGGTTGCCGTTAATTATTATGGACGTACGCCATTTAGATCCGTCAAAGCGTGAACGCTGAACTGGCGATGATTGACACTGCCCTTCGCTTCGCCCCTTGTCTCGAGCCTTGTGTCCACGGTTCAAGAACTGTGCCCAGGTTCTAGTTCCGAGGAATGTGTAGCCAATCAATCTTGCACCTTTTACGGAAAGGCTGCAAAATTGATTGGCTGCACATTTCTCGGAACTAGAACTTGGACACAATTCTTGGATCGTGGAACACGGGGCTTCGTACATTACAGATTCACGTGGCAAAGAAATTTCACGAGGAATTGCGCCACGTAACCCGCCGTTTACTCTGCTAAGATAATTACGTGAATGCGAGCCGCGTATTTCTCCTTTTGCTAATTTTGCCGCATCGCATTGAGACACTCGGCACACGAGTAACCAATTTCCGAGTGATTTCAGGTATTACTCGACAACTCGGTGTTGACGACACCGGTCATAATCCCAAAGCCGATTCCAGCAGATTATGCCGAGAGGCTTATCGACTGTTGTCGCGCACGATGCAAATGCAAATAACGTTGTAGCGTGTAAAACAACGTAACGGCGCAGTTCCGTTCATAAGGTCAAATCATAATTCGATCATCCGAACATTCGTTGCAACGTCGCAGCGGCATTCGCATCTCGATATACATTGCGTATACATTAATTAAGATCGTCCTTCGTATTACCATATTCGTGACGAACGCGACAAGCGGGACAACGGAACTTACTGCACGGACGAGAGATTATAATAATCTCGTTGGTGTTGCTGCTGCTGCTGCTGGCCGCCGCCACTTCGCTGCTGTTGCTGATGCTGATGATGCTGATGATACAGTTGCGAGGCGGACGTGGCCAGTTGGGTGCAGGTGTCGTGCACGGCGCGGTGGTGCTCCTGGTGATGGATGCGCGGCTGCAGCTCCTCCAGCGAGATGTACTCCTGCGTCTCCTGGGCCGGCACCGCCGCCGCCGAATGCAGGAGCTGCGTGTAGCCCTGTGCCATTCCCTGCGCCACCATCTCCTCCTGTCCCTGTCCGGTCGTGGTTGCGGTACCGCGGAATCGCAGGAGATCGTCCAGTTCCGACTCCGCCGAGGGATGCTGCTGCGGCTGCTGCAGCTGACGATGGTGATGACGCTGCTGCGGCTGATGGGGATGCTGCTGATGCTGGTGTTGATGATAATGCAGCATGCGATCGTTCACGCAGGCGCCATCGCTTGCGGCGACCACCGCGTCGTCATTCTCGACGACGCCGTCGCTGCTGGTGTCCGGCAGTAGACTACCCTCGTCTGGAGAACGACAGAGCGATTCGCCACGCTGGAGGGATTCCCGGCTAGGACGCGCGCGAGAACGCTCGCGACGTGCAAAAGCTTCCTCGCGCGAGGAACCTCGACGAGACGAGAGCTCCGGAGCCCGGCCGCGATAGAGTCGAAGCGAGGCTCGCGATTGAAATGAATTTTCGAGAGATTTTACTACGAGAGATTTACTACTGGAACACGGCTTCGCGGTGATACTTCTCGTAACGGTAAATCTTCGGCGTGCCCTGAAGGATTACGAGACGTCCGCGTGTACGAGCACGTCGACAGTCGCGCGTACGATAATTTGTGATGATAAATTTGCGTAATGCAAAATACGGTGAGCCGCTATCGGCGGGCAATTATCCGGGAGCCAGGGCATAATTATCCACTTGCGTGAACCCACGCGAGGCGCGACTTTCCAAGCCGGTAGTCCCTCATCTTAGACGGTTGATTAATTTCCAGAGTATCGGCTACGATATTGGCATGCGGTTGTCCCGTGTCGAAGGCGGAGGAGACACCGCGACAATCGCAACCGCGAGGCGTCGGGATGAGAAAAAATACGGGAGGAATCGCTCCGACTGTGCTCTCCTCTCCTCGTCGATGTCGCGCGTCGATGACCAATTTCATAATACAGTTCCGCGAACTCGCGACGTGCGCCACGTGGCCGCGTCGTAGCGTCGCACGAAGCAGGGAAGTAGACGGAACGAATCTGTCGCATGTGCGTAACGCAATCTTCGGCCTTGGGTGACAGCGCGCCAATGTCACGACGCGATTGCGAGCGCCGTTAGGCACGTATCGTCGGGCGTCGCGCGACTCCGGAATGCGTGCGAATCACCGTCGACAGCACGTAGAGTATTAATAATGACGCAATAACGAGGAAGACGGTAAGAGAGACGGAGAGAGAAAGGTACGTTCTCTCCGAGAAGCGCGAAGGTTCCTCGCCGAGGTGCCAAAAGCGTATAAATTACGCTAGTCGGCGACTGAACGATATGCGAGAGTCTGGTGCCTCCTCCGAGACTAATATACTTTCCCCGTACGAAAAATCTCGCATGTACCGCGCGTCGACCCGTACACATCATCCATCCAGCATCGGAGAGGACTCACAAAGGACGTTTGCGCAAGATCGGCTCTAGATCGGCAAGAACCACGACGGGCGGACGACGAAATCAGCAATCAATCAACGCGAACCCATGGCGAATCATCCGCCTTCGGAGGCGCATTAATTGCTACCTCGTGCCGCTGCCCGCCAGGCAATTCCGCATTTTTATGACATTTCGCTCCGCGGCGTATTAACGCGCGTACGGCGGCGGCGGCGAACAGAAGGAATGCTCCCCGTAGGAGAGACCTCGTCGATTTGAATCCAGAAACCAGTTCCGGGGGGTTGGACGCGCGAGCCGCGCCAATGGTACGAAAGAGACGTTTTCCTACGGAGTAATATTTCAAACGTCCATCTTTGTTCGAGCATCTCCGCGGTGCGTTGCTAAATACGAATCCTTTCACGCGACTTTCTCACACCGTTTGTATAGGAAAAAAAACCCCGCGAAATTACGGTAATAAAATCGTAATGACCGGCGCGCATATTTATTTCAAATATGATTATGGATAAACGTGCGCGGGACTTCTTCAGCAAGCTTCGATAGACGCGCGCGATGTATCGCCTCTCGCGGTTTCTATTGCGTTAAGATTTAATAACAATTTTCGCAGGCGAGACTCTTGCGCGAGAGTGTATCTCTTTTAATTAAAATAATTTCCCCGTCTTACGAGAGCGTCGGTGCAAGTTGGACTTTTTAATTCTGTCGCGATCGAGATGAGACATACGCGCGGTAGTTGATGGAATGCCATCGAAGTTGTAGTGTTACATAAAACCGCGATAAAGATGTACGTCTTATCGCCGTGTAAGCAACGAGTGCTCTCCGGGGGAGACCTCGACGCGTTCGATGACGCGTAAAAAACGTCCATCAGAATGCAATCACGTGACGACTGAGATAATAGTGACAATGACATTACCTAGGAGCTGCGCGACGTCACACGTGCGCGACCTTCGAAAACGCCGTGCTGCGTCAATGGAAATAGCCTTTATCAATGGAGATAGCGATCGTGATGTCACTGACTTCGCCGGCACAATGGACGGTGGCGTCTGTTGCGATTTACGATGTCGAAAAGAGCGAAAAGTAAGTCGCGTCGGTAGAATAGTGTCGTCAGATCGAAGAATTATCATCTGATTGGAAAATTGGTTCATTGTGCCGATTATCAAGCGGCGATCAGGAAGACGAAGCTTCGGAGGAGGATATCCTTTGTGATCCAAATAAAGGGTACGTACTTCGTTACAGTGTAACAATGAGACAGAAAACGGCACCTGAGGTGACGAGAATATCCCAGTAATCATTACTGAAACAACGCGTCCGATGACGCATTGATGAAAATCATAATTGGGCGACAATAATATGTCACTGACATGAGGGGGTTAATTCTGTATCTTAATTACACTATAGAGAAAGCACTAAAAGTGAATAGCTTTGTCTCTTTTTAACCGTCCCGCTAACTTTTAACATTTCTACTATATTGTACACTGATAGACCCATTTTGTTGAATGAAACAAAATTCAGTTGACTCGACTGAATTTCTTGTTTGGATATGAGCGAACAAATCTTTCAGGTGATACAACAACAAAAATTTAGTTGGAAAATTTGGTTATATCAACACACAAATTCGATTGAGTGAACATGCGCAGAATCCTTTTATAATATTCAATTAAACGATTTGGTTCACGCAACAAACACAATTATTTAGGACGTGATGAGATGGACGAATTTGTTAGCTCAACCATAAAATTTTGTTCAAATAAACAACTCGTGGAAACAAAATATTCGATTGTTGTAACATTTAACTTCTTTTCAGCAACATATTTTTCGTTCTATGCAACCAAATTACGTGTTCAGTCAACAAAATGATTCAATCAAATCATTTCGTTTCACTCAACAAAATGGGTCTCTCAATGTATAAAGATACAGAATTGACCCCAAGCTGTTCAATTGAAAGAAACCAATGAAAAAGCACTTCTGCAAGTAAAGCAGACCGATTAATAAACACTTTGCCGACTTGGCTTAAAAATCACTATCAAACTCGCAGTTTATAAACTATCATCTTTGTAGATAAACTGCGGCTTACTGTAGTATCCGTTGACAATTACTTGAAAATGCGAAAGGCAATACATATATTGTCTAAAAGTATGTCGGAACGAAGAAGTTGCGACCGAATAAAGCTCACTCGTGTAAACGCGATAAGCGAAGAGCAATTAATAAAAATTGCACGATGGCACTTTATATATTGGGTCGACTTGTACGGGACTCGCGGAGACGAATCTCACGAACGATAAGGTGCACGCGGGAGCACATGAAAGTAATTTTTTTCCAGCGTCTCAACGGGAATAGTCATCGCGGTACTTCGCACATCGCGAGCGTTCGCGCGTCCTCGCGTGAAGCCCCTTACCGAGAAGCGCGTACATCCACGTCGTCGCCGACGACGAGGAGGCGGCGACATCCTCGACAAGAGGCCAGAAGGCCTGTCGCCTTCCCTCTTGGCGGGCGATACCCTCGTACTTGGAGGGTCGGTCCTCCTCGACGGCGACGACGGGGTCGTGCCGGCCGTTCAGTACCACCGTCTACTCGAGTCGCGTGTACGCTGACCGGCACGTGACCGAGCGGGCAGCCGATCGACGAAGGGAAACGACGCGAAACGACGCGAAACGACACCGTCGGCCCGGCCTTCGCCGACGTTTGTCGACGTCGAGGCCACGAGTACGGCGGCGTCTCGGTGCGCGCGATGTCGATCGGTAGCGAAGCCGCGATCGGAGGAGAAGGCCTCTCCTCTCGAACTCGTCGCGGTAGGCAACGCACTCGTCGACAGACGCGTCGTCCGCTTGACACTGAGAACGCGGGTGGGTGATGATGACGGTGGTGCTGGCGGTGGTGACGGTGGTGGCGGCGGTGGTGGTGGTAGCGGAGGAGGCACCTCCGACGACGACGGCGGTGACGGTGATAGAGAAGTACTCGTCATCGGCGGCGATGCTGTCGAGTACATCGGGGTGTCGCGGCTGATACCACGTGGCCCGGCACAGGTGGGAGTGACTAAAACCGCCCTGCGCCGCGGAATCGCCCCCCGGTGACGGCGAGTCGTGTCCCCGAGCCACCCCCACATCGCGGCGGGGAGGATGCGTCGCGAGAATTCCTTGCGGCCGCAACTTCTTCGCCGGACGAGTCGAGTGGCCGCGAGGTAAAAGAATATCCCACTTTTGGGTGCATAATGAAAACTCATACGATGAAAATGTATACGATACCCGAGTCGACATTTTCGCCCTATGTTGCACCTTTAATTCTATTATATAGTAGGCTCTAAGGCAGTAAAAGAGATCGAACTGCAAGTACAAAGTTTACTCCTACTTTAAAACTGACAGTGTCGGAAATTTCTACTTTTGCCAATTTAGCATTAAGGTAGGTCCTTTTAAGTAGGAGCTAAAGTAACTTTTTAGAATTAAAGATTCAAGGGAGGAGTAAAAAATATAATGGTTATTGCTGGTCTATGTAGGTGTATAGGTCAGCTAAGTAGGTGTAAATTATCCTTACAAGTGTCAAAATAGTACCAAAATTTCGACTCGGGTAGTGGCTCTCTGAAAGTCAATCGATGCGTATTCACACTGTTTTCAGTGATGGTCCACTGATTGACTTTGAGAAAGTGGAGGTTGATTATAATTTACGCAATTAAAACTACGCATTTCGTCCTCGGGGTGAATTTTACGCTCGACTTTTGACTTCCGAAGCTGACGCATGTCGCTAATGAACTTAAAATTTATACTACTGTATTTATAGTACACGCAAACAAGATTCCCAGATTCGACATAATAACGCGATGTCAAGAAGAAAAAAGTAGAATCGATCGGGCCGAGTGTTAGGGAAATATTAAAAGCGTGTAACGATATGCCATTGCCTATCAACGTAAGCCGCAATTAGGTTGTCACGACCTATTAAAAATTAAATGATCGAAACTTAATAAAGTATTAAATAATAATAGGTAATAATCGGTCACAGAGGGAACGTGTCATTAACGAGCCGTGGCAAACTTGTACACAAGCAAGCCTGAGAACCACATCTTGCGATTTGCCTGCTATCCGTTCATGCTTGCGTTGAGAAATCGCAGGTATGGCGGTAGCGATCGGCGCTACGTGACTTTTAATACGTTTTAAAAATGCATATATTAATTTTCAAATATTTTTAGGCTTATCTCGCTGACTCTCCTGCTGAGCGCCTCAGCAAGACTAAAATAGAAAAATCCCTTTGAAAGAAAATGAGATAATACCAACGCATCAATTTGCGTTGAAAAAAAATGTTAAGGAGCGTAAAAATTATTTAACTTTTCCCGACGGATCGCTCGCTTCGTGCCGTCGTAGAGTTAATTAACGCACGTTTCATCGTATAATACGTAACAATATACGAGCACTTAAAGCCAACTAATTAACACTCGCTAATGCCTTACATAACTTTATTAATATATAACGTAATCAGAGTTGGCGCTAACATTTTCATATCGCACATTCTGGAGGAGGCACGGAGCGAACGACCGGCGTGTTTTTTTTTCCTCGCGCGACTATTCTTTATAACGCACTTGCAAGTTTGTTTCATACTTTATACAGACACACTCGAAACGTTAGCCTTCGGCTAACCGGTTTACCTTTGCGCGCAATTCGCTTAGTATCGCAATAATAATAACTGTCATTGTACGCTGCCACCTGCGAGAAACTTTTAATATCGTTTTAATTTCGCGAGCTATTAATTGTCTACGTTACTGCCGCCGTAATTGACCACAGCTGTATCAATCGCGACTGTCGCTATTCCGTTAGTCTGTCTCTCAAAGACAGAGAGAAGGTAATGCCACCCCCTAATATCGGGAAATGCGTAGAATATCGTCAACTGTTGTTACAAGAACAGAGTCGTGCAAGAAACAGGCTGCAGGGCTACGCGATTACTCGTCCGTAAGCCTGCGGATCGCCTAATAATTATGATTACCCAGGTGATTTACCGCGACGCGTCTCGAAGATCTAGAGAAGATCATCGCGCCGGCCTCCCCCCAGGTCGGCGATCGATGAGAAACGTACGGCACGCACGTCCGCAGAGAGACGCGTCGTCTACTTAATCGCGTTTTTCACCCCTTAAATCCGTGTCGCCGAGATTCCGCGAGCGAGCCGATTGCACTGTATTAATTAACGCTAATTACCACGAGCTAAGCCTACCTCGACCGCGCGCTGCTGTACTGCCGTTTGTAACGGAGCCGTTAATTATTATCGTCAATACGCTTTTGTCTGATACGCGGGTCCGGTTTACGATCGGCATTGACGTTTGAAGTGACCACAGCTCGCTCCCGAGCCTCTCCTCTCCCTTCCGCCAAATCTCTCCCCGGCCACTCGTTAGCGTGATTTTTCGAGGATCAACTCTCCGTCGATTAATTTACGGTGATTTCATAGCACTCCCTCCCCCCTCCCCGCGTTTATCCAATTATTCGCGTTTTCAATAACGATCTTTGACCTTCGTTAACGCTTGCCGCCGTTGACGACATTTGGGACGCGCGCAATATTTCACCGTTACCTTGCGTGACGCACTCTCGCGCGCGGTTCGGTGGAACACGAGTTGTGAAAAACGAGTTGTTGAAAATTCTGCGGTTTGTTTTTAATATTAAAACCTAATCAACAATGCGCTCTTCGCGCCTAGAAACATCCTATTTTGTAGCCACCGTGTGGACAAATTGTACACAATCGTACATTGCCGAGAAATTTCTTAAGCGTTTCGATTTGCTTACATAAAACAAAATGTTTCTAGATGCCGAGAGCACATTGTACTCTGGGGGGAAAAAAAGACCGTTAGCAACCCATTTTGGGGCCCACAATTAGTAATCGAATTATCTGAATTGTTCGTAACTCTACTCTGGGAAAAACTTGGACAAACAGTTTTTTTTTGTAGTTAAGCAACTTAACATTTCGGTTAGTGCCTCTTAAGTGAAAATGATCTTTGCGTTACTGAATATCGACAGAACTAATTGAGAGAATTGATTAGTATTACTTAAAAATCTTGGATATAGATATTATAGAATAGCTAATTGCGATTTTTATTTACGCGGGGGTAAAATTCGTAAGTTACGAACAATCCAAATAATTCGATTACTAATTGCGGGCCCCAAAATGGTTTGTTAACTGTTGCCTTTTTCCCCAGAGTAGATCAGGCTCAAACCCTTTGCAATGCATTTTCTCTCTTTCCTGGGAAAAGAAACGAATCCTACAATTTCTAGTCGCATATCTCCGCGTGTATTATTAGCACATAATTGCCTCATTGCCTATTCATTAAACGTTCGATATCTCGCCAATAAAATTAACACGATTACAATAATGTCTACATCGCACAACTGAATCATCTTATTATGCGCCTCGTAGCCATTAATCAAGCGACGATTGAGAAATCGGGGAAGGGCGTAATTGATGTGACGTTATTAACATTTACGCGTCGTAAACCGGGATCGGGGCTCAGGCATGTCTTCGCGCTCCTCTATCGGGTATCAATTTACCTCGGCCACCGCCGAGGAGAATGTCGTATCCTCGAATTCCGAACTGGCCGGCGATTCCGGAATTCGTTTCTCAACATTGATTGGTAAACCGAGACACTGACCCTCCTCCCGTAACACAATACTTTCTTGCGGAAACAACCGTAATCATTGTGTCATCTTGTCGCTGTAACAGCAGCCCAGCGACTCCCTTATCTTACTCCCTTTTATCAAACCCCCCTCGACAATCGTCCCTCGCCGTGACCGCGTTGTCGGTCAGCGAGGGCTCGTATGAAAATTGAAGCATTAAGGCCCGGTTTAATTGTTAACCAGAGGAAAATGCCTAAAAGCAAGTATGCCGATGGCGAGCTTACCTTTAGATTCGTATCGAGCCCTTCCATGCGCCCATTCATTTGGCTGGAACGTACCGGTGCCTGCAAGCAAACCGTCGCGAGAAGGCGTCGAATTATTAAATCTTAATTGATTCGCCCGTCGCGCAAATTTTTATAATTGGACGCCTGTCCTGCGCGACGATTTATCGTTTGTGCGCCGAGAAGCGCGAAACGCGCGGGGACGAGTAAACTTCACGCTCAAACGGGCGGGGCGGCGAATTAAGAAGTAAATTAAGATTCAGTAATAACGCGAGAAGAAAGAGGCTAGCGATACTTTGCAACATAGGAAACAGACGGCTATCTCGGGGAGATCTCTCTTTGTTCGACACGTATAATTTGCAGGTAGAACTGGCTTTGATAAGCCAGTAAAAATCGAAACAATTAAACGACGTATCGACGTATGCATAATTAAGTGGACGGCATTTATTCATGAATCTAGTATTACTTGCTTGTCGCGATATGGAAGTTACGCCGTAAGTAATAAATAAATTGCGCTTCCCGGAATAATGTGAGCAACAATACGGCGCGATAACGAGATATAAGAGTTATGTCAGGTGCACTGAGCGCTCGTTAGAATGTTAGCCTCCATTGTCGCATTGTAACGAGCATCTGCGCCCTTGAACAACCGAATTCACGTTTCGCTTGTCATCATAAAGGGATTTTCTCTAACTAGTCAGGCATAGAATATAACGCGAGGATCCGACGGCTACACCCAGAAAAAAGATTTGCTTAGGTTAAACAAACGAGATACATTGAAATCAGGTTTCTTTGAATCTAGTACATTTTTATTCACTTCCACTAAAACATTTGCTAGATTTGCAGAGATAAGTGTGAATTCTCTCTTAGAGATTCCAGTTTTAATCGGATAAAATTTTAGTTAAGGCAAAGAAATCATTTCTTTCAAGTGAAACAAAAGTCTAGTTGGATCAAATTTCAATGAAAATTTGCTCGATTTCGAAGAAACTTTTTTCTCGGTGCTTCAACTCATCGGTTCAATGAAAGAGATATATGTGTTCTCAGTTTTTGTTAGATGTGACAAAACTTATTAGAGCAAAACGATATCAAGTAGACGACGATCGTACCTTCGAATCTGCTTCGGGATGTGTCACGCATCCATTCGTGCGGCCTCATAGTACCGGTAATCTGTAAAAAGAAGAGAGGGGGAATTAATTATGAAAATGCTGCAGGCGGTAAAAGACCGAAGCGACTCTGAAGCACCGCGAAGCTTTTCGCGCGAGCGCGACACGCGACGAACACGTTAGCGGTAACACGTTCGCCCGTTTAGCTCGTTCTACAATGAGATTTGCAGCAGGCTGTGAAACGTAAGCATAATTTGTTACGACTAACTCATCTACAATGGCAGAGTAACCTAACTTGATCGTATACAATGCTGCTCATTGATGCCTGGACCTCAGTTTTACTAGGATTCGCATTTGTACTTCATTCACTACGGCTGACGGCAGAGAACGATCTGTAAACGCTTAAGAGCCAGTTTCACAAACGTCGGTTAACTGTTAACCGGAGTTCAGTCAACACTCCAATTTTTTCTGTCTTATTATCTAAGAAGAGACGGAGAATCAATTCGGTTAGCAGCTATAAATCAACGTTTGTGAAACTAGCCCTAAGACATAGACGTTGTTTATCATTTCTCATTCATTCATTAGTGATAGACGTTAAGGCAAGGCAGAGAAAAACGTAAGCTGTATACAAATCCACGACTTACGTTTTCCTCTGCCTTGCCTTACGTCTACGACAGTCTCAAGCGTTTACGGATCGTTCTCTGCCATCGGTCTACGGCTTCTGTTTTCGCGAAGGCTTGAAATATCGAGTTTACAAGCTACAAGACAAATAGAAAGGATGGATTTGAGAAAAGCCAGCCTGATTTTATTGTATCTTGGAATATGCGGTAATCAGATACCGCTGCAATCAGATACGCCGTACGTAGGGCTGTGGGAAATGAATTTTGTTCATTTCGCTTACAACTACTGCTACGACCTAATACACCGGAAATAGGTCCCTTACGACCTACCGCTACAGCCCTAAAACCTTCATTGTGGAACGACCTTTTCTCGCGAGAATGCGATTGAATTTCAGTTACGTAAGCGCGCGGACAACGCGGCGTGCAACAATTTAACCACGTGATTATGTAAACATCATCAGCGCCTGTGCTTGACAGATTATGCCTTGCCGACGACATCCCCTATCGTCGTCGCGTCGACGAATCACAAAAACAGCCCTGTCGTCCACCTGTGCGCCCGGGGACGGCGGCGTTTTATACGCGTATCATTAATGCCGGAAAAGGCCATCGGAAAAGTTGAACAAGAACGTGTTTATTTGCCGAAAAATACTATTTCGATCGCGGGCAATAATTCTTGCTTTTGTAATCTACGGCTGCAAATGTATAAGATCATACATGTGTAAACAAAAAGAAACGCCGCATAGTAAATCTAATTATTACGTTGCAGCATCTCATTGCGCGAGACAGTCTAAAGAAAAATTTTGAGATAGCTGCGGAGAGAATAGACATCTAATATCGGGCGGAGAGGGGGGAGGAGAGAGTGACGACACTTCGTTAGTGTCTCTCTCACAGAATCGCACACCTGTGCCCGCGTCGAGTAAGGGATTTACGACCCCCCCCCCCCCCCGAGTTTAAAAAGAAGAAAAAAAATCGCGAAAAAGGCAAGAGATTTCTACGAGTATGTGTTCTGTAATAAAAAATACTCTCCGTATTAACATCATTAGTTAAAAACCACAGCGTTAGAAATGGACAATTACCCGAGTCGAAATTTTGGTACTATTTTGACACTTTTAAGGATAATTTACACCTGCTTAGCTGATCTATACACCAACATAGACCAGCGATAACCTACTTTGATGACATTATATTTTTTACTCCTCGCTTGGATCTTTAATTCTAAAACTTTACTTTAGCTCCTACTTAAAAGGACCCACTTTAATGCTAAATTGGCAAAAGTAGAAATTTCCGACACTATCAGTTTTAAAGTAGGAGTAAATTTTGTACTTGCAGTTCGACCTGTTTTATTGGCTTATAGGTCCTACTATACATGCAGTAGAATTAAAGGTTCAACATAGGGCCAAAATTTCGACTCGGGTAACGTCGGGGGAAAAAACGTTACGGATAGCCTGTTGAAACGCGTGGGAAGCGTCGATTTCCGCACGTGCCAGCGTCTGAGAGGAATAAGGAAGATCCCGACAAAAACAGCCGGATCGCGAGCGCGATCCGGCAATGTCAAGGCGACTCGCTCATTTCCTTATCAATACGCGGTTACGCAATCCGGCCCCGGAGTGCCGGTGCACCGATATCCGGACTCGCCCGCCGTGTCGATGTTCACTGTGCGCTTGACCTGTGACGCAAAACACGCATGCACACGCGCAATCAAGGCCGCAACGTAACATTCGCAATGATTCCGTTATGTAAATTTAAATCGCGCGCTTTCCAGATTAACGCTACCGCCGTTAACCGGTCCGACACGTTCGTTTGCAGAGGGAAAAAAAGGGAGAGCGCGATTCGGCGTCGGAACGGAAAGAAAGGAAAGATCGCGGGACCCTTGGCGCAATTCCGCGAGAGATATCGGTCGACATTGAGTACGAATCCGCAACGCGAAAATCGCGATCGCATTTCCCGCCGCCACGCGAGGGTGCCGGTCGAGGGGGAAACCGCTGAGGGCATTGTGTACAGATTTGCGGCATTACTGGGCATTACCAAACATTTTTTGGGCATTAGGCCTTGCTGGGGCATTATAAAGATATAATAAGATGAAATAAGATAATAAGATAAAGTAATACCAACTGGGCATTAGTGGGCATTGGTGTACAAGATTTTGGTCAGCGGTTTCCCCCTCGGTGCCGGTGCACGAAGCGCGAAAACGCGGACGGTAAAATTAACTAGACTTTACCAGATTCCCGCGCTCTGTTCCGTCGGTTTTGATCGCCTTGTATTACATGGAGCACAATTTGAGCGGAAAAGCGAAACGGTATGGTGACGTATAGACCTTTGTATTCATTTCTTAAAATTAGGTTCACATAATTCATTACAATTTTTTATATTTTTATTAATACGCTTGCCTTTTTAACTTATCTATTGAATACCCTAGCGGAAAAAATTTCTATAACTAACTACAAAAGTTGACTTGCAATTTGTAGACATTTGTTGAAACATTAATTATTTTGTAAAAATATCCACAAAATAGCACCACAAAGTACAATGTTCTGAAATCAAGAAATTATTGCAAATTTTGTAAAAATTAGTACAAGACTGTACTAGTTTTAAAAATTTGAGAAACAACAAAATCTTAAAGAATTAAAACATCTGCTTACTTGTAGAATATTACAAAAATTAACAAAAGTGTTCCAATTCTAGCATTTTCATGTTGATTTTTATAACACTTTTTTAAATTTACGTAGAATTTCTTAGATTTTGGCAGTTATATTTTATAGTTTTGTAGAATATTGTAGAATTATTTCCGGCAGGGTACAAGTATTTTAATCAATAAATATCCCTGAAAATAATTATCGCACGCGATAATACGCGAGGACATTTGATCGGCCGGCCGGCTGGATCCGCGTCTCGTATTTACAGGCCGGTACCCTTACGGGCCTCTAACGCGATTTGCATTTGAAACACTGTGACCTTTTCAGAGCTGTGTGCAGTACGCGATTGGCGCCTGTACCCTTTCCCTACGGACACTTAGCTCGCATACGAATGACAAAACTAATCATCGATAACTCGACGATCAACGGTGAACTGAACTCCGCAAAAATTATGTATCGGACGAACAATATTATATAACGAGGACATATATGTGCATCCTTTTATATTAAGGCTACGGGAACTAGAATTTCAGAATAACTTTCTAAGGCAGCGGACTTCAAGTTTTACACTTTCAAATCCTGCTCACAATGAACAATACTTTAAACCGTGCACTGAGAGACTCATTTTGTTGAATGAAACGAAATAATTCGATTGAACCGTTTTGTTGACTGAACATGTAACTTGGTTGTATAAAACGAAAAATATGTTGCTGAAAAGAAGTTAAATGTTACAATTATTTTGTTTCCATGAGTTGTTTATTGGAACAAAATTTGATGGTTGAGATAACAAATTCGTCCATCTCATCACGTCCTAAATTGATTTGAATTGATGTATTGATTTGAATTGAATTGAAAAATAAATTGAATTGATGAAAATAGAATTGAAGTAAAATCTTTTAAATTTAAAATTATCTACTGTTTGATATTTAATAAATACTTAAATTAAAGCAATGTGTTTCAATTTGTTTATTGTTTTTTAAATTTAAGTTAATAAGCTAGTAAGAGCTACCTAATGAATAATTTTCTTGAGTTAAGTAATATTTTTTTATCGGCGTAACAAACTATATGTATACATAGACTATTCAATTGGAATGTACTGAAATTAAGAATATTTGCACTCCAGAAGAATAATCATAGAACTGTGTGTGCCATCTGGGAAGGAAGCGCATCTCGAATTGCCGGCGAGAATTCAGAGACGGGGCTAAACCGGCGGTCGATTATCGTCACAATCCGGACCAAGTGGCCAGTCAGTGCCGACACTTTTCCTCCGAACCGCGGATCCTCGTGTCAATGGCGGTCTCGAGTCAAACTTCGCCACCGATCGGAATTCGTTCGCGGTCGTTTGGAAATCGACCGGCAGTTTCCCCATGGCGGAAACCGCGGCTGTACGATCGCTCGTTAATAAATAAACTACCAGAGCGGGCCGCCGGTCGCCGCCGCGCAAACACATACACGTTTAAACGTTACGTAATGCTCCTTGCGTGTTTTGCGGTGCGCATTACCTCATATCAAAGCAATTCTCGAGCACGGCGCGGCGGTCATTTTCCCACCGAGGCAGCCCTTCCCGCGACACGTATGCGCGCCGCCTGAGCAAAGTGATCCCGATCGCTCGCGGATTTAAAAGCGATCGCATTCCGGCTCGATATCGCGCAACGCCGAAACCTTCCGCGTTTGATCAGATCGGATGCGCCACGGCGCAGTCTCTCTCTCTCTCTCTCTTTTTTTTTCGCGGATCGTACGAGCGTCGGCGGAATTAGATTTGTCGCAGATGTCGCGTGTGCAATAATCGCGCCTCCGATAATGCGATTTCTCTGTCAATCGGTCACGATTGAAAACGATCGCGGTCCGCTCGGGTCGCGACTTCGCGCCGATCTTTACGTAACGTCCCGCCGGGCTGAGAGAACGCGCGGAATCGCGAGAGAGAGAGAAAGAGAGAGAGAGTCGGGAGGGACAGCTGGGAAAACTGAATCATCGATTACACTTGCGAGGCTTTGCCGGCGTGGGCGATGGCTTCCTCGACCAACCTTGAATAAATAATCTGCTTCTCGGGGTAATGCGCCGGTCGGCCGGAAAAAATCGTCCCGGTGCCCCGTGCACGCGGATGCGTATCGGGAGAGCTATCGGTCTTCCGCGGTGAAAGTGCATATCGCCGGCCGCGCGCCGATAGTGCGCAAAGTACGTCCCGCTGTCGCGGCGCGAACCTTCACATATTGGTCAAATTTTAAATCGGCCGACTACATCCTTTCGGAAACACGGGGAAAGCTGTCGAATTACACAAGTTGCTCGATGCAACTGTTTCGTTATACAAATTAGTCGAAATAAGATTTTCTTTCCCTCGCAACTTCGGCTTCGGACACGAATGGACTTAATTTGTTTTTTATCTTTCCGTTTAATTCTACGCGAGCTTTATTTCGATTTTATTTTGGTAACGCGAGAATAGCATAAAAAGAATCCGCTAGTGTGAAGATATTTAATGAAGATCGCAAACTCTGGTTTGATGGGCTTCTAGTTGAACTCTCGTTAAGAAGAATCCAGCTTGAGACTCGTTAACGGAAACGAAGGCAGAGCAGCGCGAAAATGGGAGTCATCCTTTGTATCGTGTGTTAATGTGCACTCGAAATCGATCGACAGATTAATTGTGAGACTGTGAACTGTGTGTCGGTTGAAAAACTCAGAACTAGAATTCCATTTCAAAATGTCGCATGTCTTCGTTCTAACTCATTAAATTACGAGTCAATTCTCGAAATAAGGAAGACAGCTTTGGTCAAAGTCGCGCTCTGACCAAAGCTGCATAATAAAGATAAATTAATTACGAGGAATTCGCTTTGAGGCTTGCCATTTTAGCCACTAAGGTCTCGCGGCGGACGAACACGTAAAAGAATATGCGGAAATTTACCAGCGGTCAAGCACCCACATCATCGCGGTAATGAAAAGAATCGCTCCCCGGCAGTTCCTTGTATTTCCGTTACGTAACCGGTCGATGTAACAGACGTAGAATACGTATACAGCGCTAATTATCTTTTTAAGAGGCCGGAGTCGAGCTGGTAAACAAACGGGGGATCGAGATGCGCCGAAGGAGGAATATCGATCAGCTGTAAAAAAAAAAGGAGAAGAAGTAACGTCACCGGGGAAAACCCGGGAGATGTGCTCGAACGCGAACAGATTCGCGAGATAACGATTCGCTGAAAACACCGCCCGCGCAGCTATGAAATTTCCCGCGCGCGAAAAATACATAGGTATATACATTTTCGCGTGCTCTCCGCGACTGGTTTGCCCGCTTACATAATCGCGTCGCTCGACACTCTGTATCTCATCGTTTTTAACTATTATGCAACGGCCGACTGATACTGCACACGGCATAATTTCTCACTTACATATTCCGCGACGTCGGCCGAACGCGGATCGGAATTGGACGATTTGACGCGCCGATCTCGCGCTGCTACGGGCTTACGATATTACGGGATATCCCAGAACGAGCGGACGGACGATAATTCCTTAATAACAAACCGGGGAGCTCAGCTTCCCTAAATTACGAAACAATTTCTCGGAAGTACGGATTATTATTCTACCCGAGTTCTGCGAACGTCGTTCGTGCAACGAGGCTCTGTGCAGCCGAATCTTCCTTAGAACTTACTCGAAATCAATTCAATTAGCGAGAACGGAAAGACACGTGACATTGTGACCGAAATTAACAATGCATTGTTAATTTTGTTAATTTTTTAAGAGAAAATTCTCCCCCGGTGTGTTAAGTAATCTTTTTAAAACACAATCTTTTGACAAACCCATGGATCTTTGTTCTAGATTAAAACCAAAAAACTCCCATACAATTGTTCAAAATACTACGATTGCATAACTTTCAGGGTAAATTTCAACGAAAGTCCATGGATTTGTTCTAGAGTAAAACTAAAGTGTTTAAAATCCATGGATCCATGGATCTGAAATTTATCGGCATTTTGAACAATTGTACGAGAGTTTTTTGAAATTTTACCATACATTCTACTAGTAAAATGTGTACTAAGTAAGGCTATTTCATTCTTAAAAAAGGAAGAAATAAAATTAATCTCATTGCGAGTTTGAAATAAAAAGTAAACACAATTAAGTAGCATATTAAAACTACGATAAAATATGATATCAGGAAATAAAGTTCCCTAAATGTACAGTGAGAGGCAACGCGTTAACCCTTTCTCGGCCGAATTATTTTTGTCTCCATTTTTTTACCACACTTTTCCAGTAATAAGATCATTGAGTCTTTTTAATGTAA
Organism: Vollenhovia emeryi; assembly: GCF_000949405.1. Lineage (NCBI taxonomy): Eukaryota > Metazoa > Arthropoda > Insecta > Hymenoptera > Formicidae > Vollenhovia > Vollenhovia emeryi. Next base: position 1,372,729 of record NW_011967238.1, on the reverse strand, counting down.
GTGGAACTCGCGTGTCCCAGTGATCACGAAGGGTCAAGACCACGGGCTCGATCATGAATCCTTTTCTCTAGCGTGACCTCGTGAAAAGTGTAAAACATCTCACTGATAAATATTAAACTCGCCAATAAAATAACATCAAGAGTTATTTGACGCCAGTACATGACTGCACTGATAAAAAAATATCTTAATCCAAAAAAATATTACTTTGTTCAAGAAAATTATTCGTTAGGTGGCTCCTAACAGCTTATTGACTTGAATTAAAAAAATAATAAACAAATTAAAACATGCATTTGTTTAATTCAAGTATTTATTAAATATCAAACAGTAGATAATTTTAAATATAAAAGATTTTACTTCAATTCTATCAAATGTTTACTAAGATAATAAGCTTTACAGCGAAGAAAATTGGATTTCTTATTTGACAAAACCAATGATTTCATTTAATAAATCGTATTCTCTATCTCATGAAACTTTTAGTTGAATGTAGAAAATGTAATGATTTAAATTGATCTATTTAATAGTCAACGGTTAAGTATCGTCTAATTGATCTATTTAAAAGTACTAATGATGACATCTTCGTGTTTATTTTTCGACTAGAACTGCGCCCCGATACGGAGGGGGTTTTTTTATGCTTCGGGGAAAGAGCCGGGTAATGCGGTGCCGGGTTAACCCGCTATCTACTGTTTGATATTTAATAAACACTTAAATTAAAGAAATGCATGTTTCAATTTGTTTATTATTTTTTAAATCTGAGTTAATAAGCCTGTTGCGATAAATATTACCGCATGCCTCAGTGGTCGAATTGGTGGGACGCCCGCCTAGAGAGAAGGGAAGTCCAGGTTCAAACCCTGAGGTAATACTTTTCGCAATAAATTTTTCCCGCGTTAAAGGCACGTTGTCCGGTTATGGTCGATCGGAAGCTTAATTATTGCTCGTCAATGGAACGTTCTCACTTTTCGCGAGTTGACGCTAGAGAAAAAGATCCATGATCGAGCCGCTGAAGCCACGAGGGACGGGAAGTCGCGTCTGTTTGGGGAAGCCTCGGGTCGGCGCGGATCCGGGGCGCGTGCACGCGCAGGCACGCGCTCGTCGGCGCGCGCGCGTGCGGACCTATTACGAGCGTTACAACGAACCCGGGTGCACGCGTCGCGCGCGCAGTGGCGATAAGCGGCGCGTCGCGACGCGGCGCGTTATGTCACCGTCTGCTGTGTGCGGCGTGATATTGTGATACGTCGCCTCCGGTTCCTTCAGCCATTGAACCGCTCGCGATCGCCCGCTCGGCTCGCCTCAATTGCCAACAGGCGGACTGCCAACAAATTGGAGCGGGCGGACGGGCCGGAGGGACCCGTGCTCGAGTTCGCGGGAGAGCTCGCGCCGCGTCCTCGCGCGCTTTCTCACCCGAGCGACACGCTCGAACGAGACGTGTTCCCCGCCCGGGATCGATCGCCGGCTCTCCCGCGGAGACTCGCCGAAGATCGGAGAACGAGAGCGCGCGCGAACGCGCGCTTCCAAGGATCGGGAACGTTCCCCCTCGCAGAGACGCCCATTGTCCGCGCGCGTAAGGGCCCCGCGGTGCGGTACGCAAACGGTTAAATTGGAGCTAAACGCGGCGGGCCGCTCGCGGGATGCCTCCCGGCTGTCTCGCACGCGACAGGCCTACAATCGACGCATTTACATGTCCTACTTACTGTTATTTATCGTCGGCCGCGCGGCTGTTGCGATCGCACCGGACCGCACGTTTTCGAGCCGCGTCCGCGCTGTCGCGGATTCTTCAAAAGTCGACCGAGTCGCGTTCGCCGCGCGTGACGCCTCGGCTCGCGAACGAGTGGGGAAAAAGTGAACCAAAAGAAAAAGAAAAAAATGCGATGCGAATGCAGAGGTATTTTGAGACGCGGTGACTCGCGGCGCGGATTTCTCGCCGTCCCGCGCGGAATCGCTCAAGTTTCGGCGCACTCACCTCTCTCCGTCGCCGCTCCGTCGTCGATGGACGCGCGATTCTCCCGCGCGCCGCGTGAATCCGCGTGACGCCCGCGGTCTCTCTCCCGCGCGTCGCGGGACGAGAGGAATCGTAAACACGCACCGCACGCACGTCGGGCACAGGCAGCCCGCGCGGAACCCGACAACACGTTTGTCTTTCGAACGCGCGCGCGGACTCCGACAAGCGCGACAGCGAATCGCCGGAACGCCGTCCCGCAGATTGCCGCTTACCCGGCGGAGCGCGCGTTCTCTGCGAACTCCCCTCGAGGCGCCGCATCGCTCGAGATGGCGCCAGCGTCCCCGCCCGCGTCGGAAAATGCCGCGCGCGGGACAACCGAGCCGATTCAAAGTCAATGGTCGGTATTCATAGTCGATTCTTATTTCAAAATCATCTTGAGTATTGTCTTAAGACGCTAATACAGCTCTGTGATTGAAAACACATTAAGAGTATACTTAAGATGGTCTTAAGTATAAGAACGGACTACGAATACCGGCCAATGTTGTATCTTACAATATATTATAGTAAAAATGCTAAAAGTGAGCGGCCTTGTCTCTTGTCTAAGCAGAATAGCTAAAAAAAAATAAGCGAAAGCTAAAGCTCATCTCTATCCTCTAACCTAAAAAAATGAATACGCCCCTTTTTTGTAAAGTGCTCCGTTATTTCTTAAACTACTTTTCTTTTTATTCTTAAATTCCTATTGCTTTCTTTAAAAAAAAAATTTTTCTCCTTAAATTCTTCATCTACGCACTAAACTAGAAACTTCATTCGGAATCTTCCTTGTCCCTGAATATACTTTATTCTATTCTATAAGATCCTGAATTTTGATGTTTTTTTTACAGAGGGTTACTGATAAATTAAATTATTCTTTAATGCATCGAGTAAAATCGCACGCACATAAATGGTTTTGGTTTCGCCATGGAAACGACAAGGATAGGATCAGGGGCTCGATTCTTGAATTTATTTGAAGGAGAAACGTATGCGAAAATTCTGCTCTTACAGAAAAGTTGCAAGTTGATTGGCTATTCGCATGGCTTTAACCAATCGACTTGCAACTTTTCTGTCAGAGCAGAATGTTCGTATACGTTTCTTCTTCGAATGATTTCGAGAATCGGGCCCCAGGTCTCTTTTTACATTCGCATATACACACATACAGGGTTGGGAAGTAACTAACTTAACTTCGTTACTTTCTCTCCATCTGTAACTGTAACTTAACTCAGTTACATATTTTCGATAACTAGTAACTAATTTAACATACATTTAGATTACATGAAGAGCTACTTTATGTGTATCTTAAACATCCACAGATTGCATTAGGCTTTGCATTTACGCATAAACGCCTTTATCGACACTTTACAATTCAAATGCGAATTTGATATTTTTATTTTCGTTGCAAGAAAGTAACTGCAAACAACAATTCGTTATTTTTTTTTTAGTAACTGTAACTGTAACGCGTTACTTTTCAGAATTGGTAACTTGTAAATGTAATTAGATACTTTTATAAAGTAACTTTCCCCAACTGTTTTTTTCTTTTTCTCCGAGAGTAGGGAAAACGCTTTATGCGTACCATCAGGCCGTCCTGGACGGTTACGCCTAAGACTCCCGTGAAGCGGGAGTACTGGCTAAAAACCCCTCCCAACGAAATGATTATGATGCTAACGACGGTGTAAAAACGCCCGTTTAAATTTATTACATAAAAATTTATACATTAAACAAAGTATGTAAACGCTAGTCAATACTTAATTATATTTACACTAAAATTTTACCTTTTCAGAGAAAAAAACAACTATATACAGCAAAACAAAGCGACGAGAAGTATCCTTCACGCCTGCAACACCGGCCTTTCGTGCTTGCCCTCCAACGAGTCGTTAACAGACGCATAACCAGTGCCACCCTATAAAATACACATAGATATTGTTATCTGTGCCAATTATTCGTACCGTCTTAACTGTATCTACACTACTTTTTAGTATAACTTACCCTTTGTAGAGGAACGATATCGGACGGTGTTAACTTGGAATTATCCAGCGGGTTGATCCAATCCTTTTTTATCAACTTTTCCACACACTCCATCGTGACCACGTCGCCGCTATAGGTACAAGACAGTTTAAACAGTTAAGCGACACGATCAAATCGGCACTCGCCGTTAAAGCGAGGCGGGACATCATTCGTTGCATATTTACGTTGTTCTTATCACGGCACATGGAACGTTGTTGCCCAAGACGTCGTGCGTAATGGGACACATGTATCGCGCCTGCTTGACGATGAGCGATCTCTTGTCGTCCGGGTCGTGAACCACCGTGAACTTGATCGGAATCAGATCCTTCACCTTCAACGGCATCCCACTGACGGGACAATAAATGGTCTTGCCGGGCTTCTGCGGCGCTACCTCTTTCACTCCCGGCGTCTTGGAGGGTATCCAGAAGCTCGGCAGCACCTTGTCCTTGCCGTTCTTCATGTTGGAGACCGAGTCTCCGTCCGACGTGCTAGGGCCGCTCGACACGATGGTCTTTTCACCCTTCAGGAAGTCTTGCAGTTTCTTCAGCTCGTCGCTGGCCGTCTGTTCCTGCGACTGTTCCTACGACAAACATAGCAACGTTAATATATTGACTATACAAGTCCGTCGATAATCTTAAAGCACATTTGTATAACAGACTTCTATACCTAGTGAACAAGGACAACGGCCAATAACAACACGAGCAATAGAAGATGAAAGTCAAGACTAATTCAATTATTAAGATTAAATTTTTGGCGAACGTTTCGGCATCACAGTGCCTTCATCAGTGCCTGGTTTGAGTTACATCAATAAATTAATAGTTACATTAATAGTTACATCAATAAATTAATTCATCCTTTGACCATGGCTATTTATTGTAATTATATTATACATTTTTACTATTAATTGTTGTTCATTTGCTTTTACAAGAAAACGAGCTGATTTTACTAATTTAATTCTATACCTAGACTGCTAACTTTCTAGGCCCGGTTTTTTTTCTGTTAACCAGAAATTAGTCGACTCTTCATCGTTTTCTGTGGTATTGTCTAAAAGACTGAGAATGGACTAACCTGGTTAACAATTAACCGTACTGGGGCACGTGTATGTGCACGCGTGCGTGTGCATTTATCGGGATCTTTCGTGATGCACGCGCTACATTTGTAAGTTAGAATTGGAATCTCTTGAACTTGCAGTTAGCAGTCTAGGAGTGCGTTCCGTTTCGCGCGCACAATGCATCGTTTATCCTTGTTATTTATCCGATGGTAAATAAAGAGAAATGATGCATTATATGCGCATCACGCGCGAAACGGGACGCACCTTATGTAATAAGGTGTAAAGCCTCGTCTACACGACAAGGCGTAAGGCACGGCGCAAGAGCTCAGGCGCAGGCGTTGGATATAAAATTAGTTTATTTCGCTTGCGCCGCTACGCCACGACCCTACGATCGGGAAAAATCCTCTTGCGCCTGTGCCCGCGCTCTTGCGCCGCGCTTTACGCCTTGTCGTGTAGACGAGCCTTTAAACCGAACTCTGAAAACTTACCTCCTCTTTTTGCTTTTGCCTCTCGTATTCCTTCAATTTCCTCGCGTATTCTCTCTTTTTCGTCAGGATGTACTCCAATATCGCTTCTTTGTCAAACAGATAACCGTCACGCCTGCAACAAAGTGGAAGGTAAAGCCAAGTTTGTACGTTAAATAACCTAACCTAACGGTTGATGGCGTCCCCGTACAGGGAAACCCTCCTCCCCAAGAAAAAGCAGAGTTTGCGGCGAAACGAGAATGAAAAGACGCTTCGCGACGGCCGAGATACGTACGTTATCACCGGATTCCTGCAGGGTTGGAGAGTCAGGCAGCAGCAATCGAAATCCTTGACGGAGTCCTTGCCCACCCGTTGAGTGTTGGTACCGTAGCCCGACGCCGCGGCGTCCTTCTTCTTCTCGTGATAAGTGTACACCGCACCCGCGGTGCAATTCCTCGCGTGCCGTGTCATTCCGATCACAAATTCGCTAGGCGAGCCCTCGTCCGAAAGAAAAAAAAACGCGCTTTCTTAACCCTCGCCTCCGAGAATGAACGACCACCAAACGACGAGCGTGGCCGCGTCTTCTTCTTCTCTTGCAATGGCGACGAGCGACGCTGCAGACGCTGCAGTTTCTAATAATGGGAGAGTGCGAGATTTGCGCACGCGCATTGAGCAAACTTTTGCGCAGCCTCAATAGCTGCGTTCGGCATTGCAAATCCGAGGCGTCGGAGTGCTCTTTCGCATTCGAGTGAGCGAGAGGGGAGAATGAGATAGACAGGGAGGAAGAGCACTCCGACGCCTCGCGTTTGCAATGCCGAACGCAGCTACTGACGTATGGTACATGTTGAATTTTCCCTCGTTTGGACACTGTCGTTTTTTTTTTAATAAGGCCCTGAGCAAAATGGCTGTCTTGTATTAAGTCACAAGACAGTTAAGTCAACGGCACACGATACTATTTTTCCTACTGGATTACTTACGAGAGCCAATCAGGATTCAGTTTTGAGTCACTTGATCGAAAATTCTGCATTCTGATTGGCTCTCGTAAGCAAAAATTGTTTTAAGTAAAGGCTGATCTACAACGTGTCCTTTGCGTCTAGAAACATTCTATTTCCTAGCCAATAAATACGTTTGCAAAATTTGGGCTAGTTTACAAATTGTGCATTATACATTGTACAATCGCAAATTGTCGACAAGTTTAAGCGTTTCGATTTGTTTACATAAAATAGAATGTTTCTAGATGCAGAAAGCACATTGTAGATTAGGCTTAAGGTCTGAGCAGAATGGCTGTCTTACACTCTTGAGACAGCCTTAAGACAATGTTTTGTTTTAAGCCTTTGTCTTGAGGTAACTTGTATTCTGCTCAGGCCCTTATTTTAAAGGCTGGTTTATACAAGGCCGTACAGTTAACTTATGCCGGAATCTGTAAAAATTGGCCAATCAATTAAAAGTGAAGAGAATTGTTGACTGTAATTGGTTAATCTTTTATACCGATTCCGGCATAAGTTAACGGTTACGACCTTGCATAAACCAGCCTTAAGTGGGGAGCACACCAATCAAATTCATTATGCAAAAGTGTGCTCCCCGCTTTAAGACAAATATTTAAAACATAAAACATTGTCTTAAGAGTACAAGACGGTCATTCTGCTCAGGCCCTAACAATGGCTGTTTTCCTTTTAGGAGGTGTAAATCGACACAAGTTAACGCACTCGAGCACAGTTCGTCACTGTGAAATGGCAAAGATTTTAAGAAAAGATTCTATTGAAATACTCTGAGCGGATACGTTCTTCGGTTAAAAACACGCTCTCTTCTCCCGAAAGAGTTGAAGAGTCGATTGAGTTTGAGTTAAATTCTAAATGGAAAGCGACACGCGTCGATTCGTGTCCAAAATGTCAGCTGTATTCTCTAAGGGCCAGTTTCACAAAGGTCGGTTAACCGCTAACCGACCGATTAATTCATTCCGTCTCTTCTTAGATAATAAGGTGGAAAAAGATGGGGAGTCGACTGAACCGCGGTTAACAGGTAACCGGTGTTTGTGAAACTGGCCCTAAAAGATTGATGTAGCGTCGTTAAGCTTCTAGGAATTTGGGACCTTTACTCTCGGATTATTTCTATGGATTGCGACAGGAAATGTGGAAAATATTTAAGAGACATATTCTTTAAACGTTGACATCATCACGTGCCGGCTTTTTTGTAGTACATTAATTATATTTGCGCAAAGCACGTAATGTCGTTAACGTTTACAGAACAGGCCTCTAAATGTCCTTAAATTACATCATATTTATTGGAGGCACGATGCTACTTCTCGTTTTATCGTTTTCGAATAGATTGGGTCATTAGGAAATTGTTTAAGCATCAATGCGTTGCTTCTCAAAATTTCCAGTTCTGCGGAACGTCTTCAAGTTGTCATTATGTCTATCGCGGATGCGATTTTGTTATTTCTCGGTAAAATAAGACATTTTCGAGCGAATTGGAAAACTGTTTAACGAGGTGACACTCCGCTTCTAAAAACTTGCAAGTCACAACGTCCATGGCTCTGTGGCGGACGCAACGGAAAATGAGCAAGCGTCCCAAATTGCGTCATCAGACACGAACATTCCGCACCTTAATGTGTCATTTTCGAAACAGGAAACTGTTTATTGAAATGACGCCTCGCTTCTAAAAATTTTTAGTTCTACGAAACGCGATGAAAAGCGAACAAACTTGTCTCGAAGTTGCATCATTTTATCGCGACCGTGATTATGTAACTTCTCGCTTTAATATTGTTACTTTTGAACTTTTTGACTTAGGAGACCGTTCGATTAAGCGATGTCTCACTTCTCAAAATTTGCGAGACACTGGCCGGTATTAATTTTCAAACAGGAAACCGTTTATTGAAGTGACGCCTCGCTTCTAAAAATTTTTAGTTCTACGGAACGCGATGAAAAGCGAACACACTTGTCTCGACGTTGTATTTTATCGCGACCGTGATTATGTAACTTCTCGCTTTAATATCGTTACTTTTGAACCTTTCGACTGTTCGATTAAGCGACGCCTCGCTTCTAAAAATTAGCGAGACATTGGCCGGTATTCACAGCTGGATCTCACTCAAGACAGTCTTGAATTTATCTAAAGATGCTGTACGGGACATTCCATTGGCTTACGGATTATCTATAGATGATCTTGAGACAATCTCGAAGATCTGACTGTGAATATTGGCCATTATGTCGAGTCCTATGGAATGCGATGGAAAACGAATGTGCGCCTTCAGATTTCTCGCAGATACGTTTATGTTATTTCTCGCTGTAACACAGTCATTCTCGAATGAATTTAAGGAAACTGTTTAATAAAACAGCGCCCCGTTTCTAAACATTTGCAAGTAACATTTCTTTTAAACCACTACCCAGGATTCTACGGAATGCGATGGAAAAGCCGATTAAACAATTAATTTTTCACTTCTCATCAATCGTATGGATTTCTTATTGTTTAACATTTCTTGCAATTTTATCTTTTACTTCATCTTCCCTGAGTAAGGCAAAATCTGTCACAAAAACAACACTCAAGATTCCCTCAACATTAGTTTCTCTTTTCCAGTTTCCATAGAATCTTTTATAAAACGTGTGACAGACCTGTCCGTGCAAAAATATATGCTTTTATTTACAAAGGTCGGCGAGGTGAAAAGAACAGACGAGCGCATTGTTAAACCTATTGCTAAAACGCCCATGGTCACGCCGTTCAATGCTCAACGGAAGAGGCTGGGACGAGCCAAAGGTGCTCGTGAACAATTTATTTAGTCTATTTCTTTTCGATGCCGCGCTCGCTCCTGGACGGACTGTCGTTCCGCCTGTGCTTCTTGCGTTTCTTGCGCTTGGAGCTCTTCCTCCGCTTCTTCGCCTTCTTGCGCTTCCTGTCCTCCTCGCTGGAGGACGACGTCGACGACTCGGACTCGGACTCGGACTCGGACTCGGACTCGCTGCTGCTGCTCTCCGAGCTCTCGCGTTTCCTCTTGCGCTTCTTCCTGGCCTTCCGCTCCCGCCGCTTCTTCCTCGCCTCCCGCAGCTTCTTCCGCAGCTCGCGCTCCCGCAGCTCCGTCAGCGGGGTGACGTAGTTCTCGTCGCTGCCCGAGCTCGTGCTGCTCACGTCCAGCACGATCTCCTTATTGGGATCGATCTTGATGAAGTTGCGGCACTGATAGGTTAAGTGCCCGGCGTAGCCGCACTTCCTGCAGGCCGGCCGCACCTGCTCCTTGCTCTGCGGTATCAGCCGCGAAAGGACGCCGGGATCCATGACTCCCGCGGGATTAAGCGAGCGGAGGATCTCCGGGGCGAGTCTCGAGGAGACGACGCCGCGCTCCTCGGGCGACTAGCGAGGCGGCTGCTCGTTAACGACTCGCAGATCTCGGGGGGAATCGCTGTCGCGGAAACCAGTCATCTCCACCCGCGTCTACGCGAGAAACCGGGGTCCTCGACGGACCGGGCAGGCCTCGGCGGGTTGGCGAGTCGAGGGGAGTCCCTCCCGTTTCGACACGTGGAAACGGCTCGCGCGCGCCTAAAAATCATGGGCAGAAGGGCCGAGCCGCCGCGGGGTCGCTGGACGCTCGCTCGGGGAGAAGCGTGGTCGATCACGTCGCACGTGACACACACATGTACGCGACGCGCCACCAGCACACACGCGCGCCGAAACGATCGCGATGGTTCTGGGATCTTCGAAGCGTGACGTCGCTTCCGGCGCTACGGCGCGAGTCGCGCGAGTCGCGCGACCCGGGCGACCGGGGCCGCGGGCGAGCGGGCGCGCCGCGCTCCGAGACGCCCGCGTCGCGACGCGCCAATTTCCCCGGGCGATTTTCCCGGGCGAGCCGCCCGCCGCGGCGGACGCCGGGGCCGCGCGACCCCGCGCCTCAGGCGCGCGCTTGATAGAAGGTTCTGGAAGCCGGGCGGGCTTCCGCCGCGCGGCGCCTTCTAGAATGTTCTAGAATGTTCGCCGCGCTCGATAAAACCCGACGCCGAGCGCCACCGCCGGACACTCGCTGTCGTGATCTCGTGTCGGACGGACCGTCGCTTGTCGCTGAGCCCGTTTTCTCTGTGTGCGTGCGCGTCGCGTGTTTCTTCATCGTCGTCTCGCGAGTTCGTGCGTTCGGCGGTTCTTTTACTCAGACCGAGGTTAATATCCTGCGAAAATGCCGGAGGACGTGAGCATGGATGAGGGCCAGGTGGAGACCTTCGCCTTCCAGGCGGAGATCGCGCAGTTGATGAGCCTGATCATAAACACCTTCTACTCGAACAAGGAGATCTTCATCCGAGAACTCATCTCCAACTCGTCTGACGTGAGTACCTGTGCCGGCGGTAGAAATCGGCGTCGACCCATTCGGGCAATCGTCTCGATTCCCGCGAGAGGTTTCTCCCGGTTTTGCACATTACCCTGTAATTTCTTCACGTAATTCGCGTCTCGTCGGACCTCGCCGCCCATACAGCACCGAAGCTTTCAGAAACGTTGCGACAATGCTTTCTGAAATGCCTTTGAAAGCTTTGGCGTGCTGTATGGGCGAGTTTCTCGTTACATTCGCGTGTGATTTGCGTAACCTTGCCCCTTTGTCTCTGCAAATCTGGAGGCCGTGATCTGAGACAGTCGCGGCTCTGTTCCTCGTAGCTGAACCGGCTGCACTGCTTGAGTTTTTTTTTATCCCCCCCCCACCATATTAGGAAGAGAAGAATGAACTCCGAACTGGTGCGGTCAGTCGGGCTATAAAAGACACGTATGTAGGGCGATATTCAAGTTAGGCCGATGGCAGAGAAAGATCCGCGAACGCTTAAGACTGTCTTGGCCGTAGACGTGAGGCGAGGCAGAGAAAACGTCAGTCGTGGAAGGCTATTGTATACGACGTGCGTTTTTCTACGACCAAGACAGTCTTGAGCGTTTACAGCGAGGGAAAAACCGCTGACCAAAATCTTGTATGTCTGTGCCTAGTGGGCGTTACTTTAGCTTATTTTATCTTTACGATGCCCAAACTAATGCCTAGTAATGCCCAGTGATGCCGCAAATCTGTACACCGCAATACCCTCAGGGGTTTGCAGTCTCTGCTATCAGCCTCAAGAAGTAAATCGCTCGTAATATTCCCGATGCACTTCCGATATTAAAGATTTCCCGTGTTCAAATATCAATCGTTCGCTGGTCTTCAATAGTATTCGAATTTACCCAAAGATTTTCTTCTGTGATAATCCAACAAGGAATACTTTAGTTGAAGCTTGCTAAATAGCTTGTAATATTCTTGGTGCATTGTTCATTGATCTAGTCAATCTGTTTTAGGCGTTGGACAAGATCCGGTACGAGTCCCTCACGGATCCCTCCAAGCTGGATACGTGCAAGGAACTGTTCATCAAGATCGTCCCGAACAAGAACGACCGCACCCTGACGATTCTCGACTCGTAAGTGTCGATTTTTCATAGAAGCGTACGTGCGCGACGTGCGTGTCGATACGACGGTCGTGTCTAAATTGCATTTTCCTTGTCGTTGCAGTGGTATCGGCATGACCAAGGCCGATCTGGTAAACAACCTGGGTACCATCGCCAAGTCGGGTACCAAGGCGTTCATGGAAGCTCTGCAGGCAGGCGCCGACATCTCCATGATTGGGCAGTTCGGCGTGGGTTTCTACTCTGCGTATCTCGTGGCCGACAGGGTCATCGTGATCTCCAAGCACAATGACGACGAGCAGTACTTGTGGGAGTCCTCCGCCGGTGGGTCGTTCACGGTGCGCCCGGACAACGGCGAGCCGATCGGACGGGGCACCAAAATCATCCTGCACATCAAGGAGGATCAAACCGAGTACCTGGAGGAGTCGAAGATCAAGGATATCGTGAAGAAGCACTCGCAGTTCATCGGCTATCCCATTAAGCTCGTCGTCGAGAAGGAGCGCGACAAGGAACTGAGCGAGGACGAGGAGGAGGAGCCCGCGAAGGAGGACGAGAAGACGGAGGACGAGAAGCCCAAGATCGAGGACGTTGGCGAGGACGAGGAGGAGGATAAGCCCAAGGAGGAGAAAAAGAAGAAGAAGAAGACCATCAAGGAAAAGTACACCGAGGACGAGGAATTGAACAAGACGAAACCGATCTGGACGAGAAATCCGGACGACATCACGCAGGAGGAGTACGGCGAGTTCTACAAGAGCTTGACCAACGACTGGGAGGATCATTTGGCTGTGAAACACTTCTCCGTGGAGGGACAGTTGGAGTTTAGAGCGCTGCTCTTTATCCCGCGTCGCGCGCCCTTCGACCTGTTCGAGAACAAAAAAAGGAAGAACAATATCAAATTGTACGTGCGCCGCGTCTTCATCATGGACAATTGCGAGGACCTGATCCCCGAGTATCTCAACTTCATCAAGGGTGTCGTGGACAGCGAGGATCTGCCTCTCAACATCTCTCGCGAGATGTTGCAGCAGAACAAGATTCTGAAGGTCATCAGGAAGAACCTCGTCAAGAAGTGCCTGGAACTCTTCGAGGAATTGTCGGAGGACAAGGAGAACTACAAGAAGTGTTACGAACAATTTAGCAAGAATCTCAAATTGGGCATCCACGAGGACAGCCAGAACAGGAAGAAGCTCTCTGAGTTGCTGCGCTACCACACTTCCGCGTCTGGCGACGAGATGTGCTCGCTCAAGGATTACGTTGGCAGGATAAAGGAGAACCAGAAGCACGTCTACTACATTACTGGCGAGAGCAGGGAGCAGGTAGCCAACAGCTCGTTCGTGGAGCGCGTAAAGAAGCGCGGCTTCGAGGTCGTGTACATGACCGAGCCCATCGACGAGTACGTCGTCCAGCAGCTCAAGGAATTCGACGGAAAGCAGCTGGTGTCTGTTACGAAGGAGGGTCTGGAATTGCCGGAGGACGATGAGGAGAAGAAGAAGCGCGAGGAGGACAAGACCAAGTTCGAGAGTCTCTGCAAAGTTATGAAGGACATTCTGGACAAGAAGGTTGAAAAGGTCGTGGTGTCCAACAGGCTGGTCGACTCCCCCTGCTGCATCGTCACGTCGCAGTACGGTTGGACGGCCAACATGGAGAGGATCATGAAGGCACAGGCGCTTCGTGACACGTCCACCATGGGTTACATGGCTGCCAAGAAACACCTCGAGATCAATCCCGATCATCCCATCATGGAGAACCTGAGGCAGAAGGCTGAGGCCGACAAGCACGACAAGTCGGTCAAGGATCTAGTCATGTTGCTCTTCGAAACTGCTCTTCTATCATCCGGCTTCGCGCTCGAGGACCCACAGGTGCACGCGTCCAGAATATATAGGATGATCAAGCTCGGCCTGGGCTTCGACGACGAGGAAACGTCGAACGCCGAGGACGAGAAAATGGACATGGAAGTGCCGACGTTGGAGGGCGACTCTGAAGAGGCGTCGAGAATGGAGGAAGTAGACTAAGCTGCGAATTAAACCATTTACGATAAGACTTTGCCGAATACATTGTTACAATAGGTCTCGAATCCAAAGACTTGTTTCTTAGAGCCGTGAAAAGCGTGTAAGAGACTGTTTTCTTTTTAATTTTCGCGCTTGGGCGCTCCATGTTCTTATATCGTTTTAGTGCCGGCTGAATTCAATGTTAACGGTCGCTGGAGACGCGCTGATTTCTGTATCAACACTACAGAGTATCTCGAATTGTCGTCGCATGTACTCTTAATTCTGTCGACGAGGAGAGTACCGCGCGACACATTTCATTTCATTTAAACTTTCATTAGGTTACATTTTATATTTTCGTCTTCTTTTTCATCTTGCATTAACATTTCTCGTTTTGTACTTTTGCGTTCACATTTATGTTCACACTTGCGTCATTCCATCATCGAATGTCTTAAATTAATTGTAGAATAAAGATGTAAACATTGTGCGCAATAAAATAAAAGGAATCGTACTTAAATCTCAGTATATGTTCAAGCACTTCCTTCTGATCTTTGGTCTCAAGAAATTATAATTTATTCTATAATAAACTAAGAACGAACACTTCAAATAAAGTTTAATTAAAGTAAATCGCTTGATATTCTCGATGCACTTTTCAAATTAAAAATTTCTCATTCAAGTATTAACCGTTTGTTAGTCTTCAATATTACTTGAATTTACTCTAAGATTTTCTTCTGTAATAATCCAAGCAGTAATACCTTGACTAACGTGTGACAAATAACTTGTAAAAAATATTCTTGGTGCATTTTGCTAAACCTACATTTAAACTTTTCGTGTCCATGAGACGTTTAAGAGTCGCCAATATCTCATTCAAATATCAATCGTTTGTTGGTTTTCAATATCGAGTGAGTCTACTACAAGAATATCTTAAATTTTTCATATTAATGAGACACTTGAAAATAATCCCCAGTATCTCTCTTATTCGTATTACAAGTTCTCTTACAAGCTTTCCGCTCTTTCTTTCTTCCAGGTTCAAACTGGAGGTAAATTTTTCGCAGTAAATTAAAAAAAAATCAAGATCTTTTAGACACTACCGAGATAGCACACATAGTTCTATGAATATTCTTCTGGAGTGCAAATATTCTTAATTTCAGAATATTCCAATCGAATATTCTATAAATATGTATAGATTATTACAATTAGAAGTCGTATATTCGTAACAAAGAAGAACGTTTTTAAGATATTCGTCGAGAATGTTCGGAATAATTTTTCAATATTCATCGAGTTTATGTGTTGCGCATTGTTTATTGTGTAATACACTTATCTTATGCAAAAAGCAGTGAAACCCGTGATCCTACAATATATATATCTGACACGCAATATTCGACAGATTATTCTATTCACACTTGAAAAAGATTTATAGTAGTGCAAAGTCTGTCGGTAAGGAGCGAAGTGTGGTGGTCAGTTCCCGCCATTTCGCGCGACGCCATCGTGGCGGCTCGCATCTCTTTTTCGCGTTCTCGTTGTAACGGAGCTCGCGTCTCGCCCGAGCCCGGGCGATCTGTTTATTAATCCGCGACAATGTAGTCATGCAATTACATATTTACGATACAATTCGATCGCATTCAAGTTCCAAATCCTAACGAGCATAGCAACACGACGATCCACGTCTCCTCGCGGCTGACCAACCTAACCTAACCTAACCTAACCCTAACGCAAGGTAGGATGAGTGTGCTCTTTCTCGAGGAGCAGCTCACGCACACCGTCTGCACTCGCGGGCCTCGGCCGCGGGGAGAGCGGCGAGCCAAGAGAACCGTCCTCGCGTCCGCCAGGTGCAGGGGCAGCTAGGCACACGGGGCCTCCCGGCGCGACTTATCGCGCGCAACCGCGGCCGCTCTCGTGTGCGCGCCAGCCTCGATGGCCGGAGCTGCGCGGCGGTAGAGTGCGACACCGTGTCGCGCGGCGTGTTGTCGCGTGTTGCCACATCACCACCGAGCCCAAGCGAATTTCGAAGCGTGTCGTATCCCCCCCCCTCCTCCTCCTCCCCCTCCGCCCGCCGCGGTGCGTAGATCGCGCTGGATCGCGCTCGTGCTCGCGCCGATCGCACGCAGGCAGGCCACCTCGCAGCTACTCCGCGCGACAACGCACATACGTGGACAGGAAAGCGTGGAAAGGGCCGTGTGGGCCGCCGCTTGTGTCTCTCCGCTCGCCGCGCTCGCCAGCCAATATGACGACTCGTCGGTCCTGAGCCCGCAGCTCGCAGGACAGAGAGAGATAGTGTGAGAGAGAGACTCTCCTTTTTTTTCGCCCCGTTGGCGACGCGCCACGAGGAGAGTGACGGACAGCCGCGGATAAGTTACTTGCGGCAGCTGCTACCCGAGTCTCGAGAGCGCACGTGCGGATCGCTGGAACGAGCGCGCTCCGTCGTCGTCGTCGTCGATCGCACCGACCTTCCCCCGTCCGAGGACCGTCGCGCGGTACCATGAGCGCGCCCCAGGCACCGGTGAAGCTGCGCAACGGGGTGGTGAAGCAGGTGAGGCCCTCGCCCCGGCACCGCTACTCGCGCCGCGACGTCGATCCCCCGGCCAGCTGGCGGGAACCGCGCCGTGGAACATATGGTCGCGATCCGGAGCGTCGTCGCCGCGGCGCCCCCCCGGCGCCCTTCGGACGCTGTTCGCCACGTCGGGGGTGTTTGCCTTAACGTCCACCCGCCCCGTAATTTGCCCCTCCGGAGTTCCCTGCGGCCCGCGAAAGCCGCACGGAGCAGTAATTGCGTAACTGGTATTGTAATTCGAGATGCGGCGCGATGCCGGATAAGCTTTCTCACGCCGTGAAATTTTGATCCCCCCAAGGTGACGTCGGGGGACACCGTTGTCATCCGCGGGCAGCCTATGGGCGGCCCTCCACCTGAAATAACCATCACTCTGTGCAACATTACCGCGCCAAAACTGGAGCGTTGGAAAGGAAACGACAGGTACGTTAGAAGCGCGTGTTCGCGCCGTACGGAGGACTGTTGCTCGTCTGATTTCTTTTCCTAATTTTTGAGGCGAGAACAGACAGTCGCAATGATATCTTGTTAACTCGTAGCACGGATGAGACCAAAGACGAGCCGTACGCTTGGGAGGCGAGGGAGTTCCTACGCCGAAAGCTGATCGGCCAAGACGTCACCTTCGCCACTGAAAAGTCGGTCAACACAGCCAGAACGTATGGGACCGTCTGGTTGGGAAAAGGTACTTGGCCGATTTGTTTCCACTCTCGTCCCTGCTGGAATTCGAAGATTGTGTCCTCGCGTCTGAGACCCGGCTTCACCAACGTTGCTCAACTCTAAGCTTATCTTAATACGTTCTTTGTCTCTTTCCAACTGTTAAACCTAATCTATAATGTGTTCTTTGCGTCTAGAAACATTCTATTTTGTAGCCAATAAGTAAGCATTGTTTTCTGTTCGTGCATTGGTGAATTAGTGCAGTAAGTTAGAATGAGAAAAGAAATGTACTTACTCAAATTTATTGCACTAGTTCACCAGTGTAGCAACAGGAAACAGGCCTATATATTTAAAAAAATTGTGCAAGTTGATAAATTGTACATTACACTTTGTGCAATCGTACGTTGTCGACAAAGTTTTTAAGCGTTTTGATTTGCTTATATAAAATAGAATGTTTCTAGGCGCAAACATTGCAGATTAGGCTTTACTTTAGCAAGAGACAAACGTGAATTAAACTAAGATTAAAGTTACGCGACGTTGGTGAGATCGGGCCTAATTGCGATTGTCATGCATGTAGATTGGGCTTTACTTCAGCAAGAGACAAACGTGAATTAAACTGAGATTAAAGTTAAGCGACGTTTGGTGAGATCGGGCCTAATTGCGAATTGTCGTGCAGACAGGAATGGCGAGAACGTGATCGAGACCCTGGTGTCCGAGGGGCTGGTCACTGTCAAGAAGGACAACCGCAATCCCACGGTCGAGCAACAGCGATTGGTCGAACTGGAGAACGTCGCGAAAGTCGCGAAGAAGGGAAAGTGGTCGGACACGCCGACCTCCGAGCACATACGGGACATCAAGTGGACCGTCGACGATCCGCGAAAATTGGTCGAGAAGTTCGGTAAGAAGCCGATCAAGGCGGTGATCGAGTTCGTCTTCGACGGCTCCACCGTCAAGGCTTTCCTCCTGCCGGATTTCTACAACATAACGTTGATGATCTCGGGCGTTCGCTGTCCCGGCTGGCCCAATGGACGTCGCGAGAACTCCGTCGGCGATCCTTACGCGGACGAGGCTAGATACTTCGTCGAATCGCGGCTCTTGCATAGGGATGTCGAAATCGTGCTGGAGTCGGTCAACAATAATAACTTCATTGGCAGCATCATTCATCCTAAGGGTAAGCTTGTTGAACACCTGGCAACCAAGTGCCTGTACACGTTAAACTGTGCACCAGAGTTGGGAAGTAACTCGTTACTTGTAACAGTTACTTCTTTTGGGGACTCTGACTTAAATTCGTTACTTTCTCTCCAGCCGTAACTCGGTTACATTAATAGTCACTTTATATATTCGATATTTTAAACCTCCACAGAGATCACATTAGGCCTTGCCTTTGCGCAACGCCATCGACACTTTACAATTCAAATGCAGATTTGATACTTTTACTTCTATTGCAAGAAAGTAACTACAAAGCAACGACACGTTACTTGTTGAGTAACTGTAACGCGTAACTCTTCAGAATCGGTAACTTGTAACCGTAACTAGATGCTTTTTATAAAGTAACTTTCCCAACCCTGCTATGCACGATAAACGTTAGAAATCATTGAATTGCGTTCAATGTCTTTTACGTTACCAGGGAACATCGCCGAAATTCTGCTGAGCGAGGGTTTCGCGAAATGCCAGGATTGGTCGATCAGCAACAGCAGATCCGGCGCGGAGAAGCTGTACCTCGCCGAGAAAGCGGCGAAGGAGGCGCGTCTACGCTTGTGGAAGGACTACAAGCCGTCCGGGCCGCAGATCGAGTTTACCGGCACGGTGGTGGAAATCGTCAACGCGGACGCGCTCATTATCCGAACGCAGAACGGGGAGAACAAGAAAGTATTTCTGAGCAGTATTCGGCCGCCCACCCGTGAGAAGAAGAACACCGAGGACGGCAACAATACTGCTCGGCCGAAGGACTTCAGACCTCTCTACGATATACCGTGGATGCTGGAGGCGCGAGAATTTTTGCGCGAGAAATTCATCAGGAAAAACGTAAAAGTGGTGGTCGATTACACGCAGCCGGCCAGGGACAATTTCCCGGAGAAGCTGTGCTGCACCGTAACCTGCGGCAAAACGTGAGTGTCATGCAATTGTGAGCAAAATCGTGAGACTCGTGCGGTGACTCGTAGAATAAGCTTTGTTCTTCTCTTTCCTGTAAATTTTGAAAATATATGTACATCTTCTCGTTCACACGTGCATTACTTTTCAGTCTATTTCGTATATTGAAAAGAAACTCGACGTCAAATCTCAAGTTGAGAATTCGTCTCAGAAGTTAGTCGACTCCATCTTTCTCTATGTTATTATCTGAGAAGAGACAGAATCGAGTAACCTCTGGTTAACAATTGACCAGGAAATGGAAAACCGGGCCCAAGAATGGTCGACAATTGATAATTTCTATCTTGTTATCATGTCAACAGAAACATCGCGGAGGCACTGGTCGCCCGAGGTCTCGCGCGAGTCATCAAGTACAGGCAGAACGACGATCAGCGTTCCTCTCATTACAATCTCTTGCAAGTGGCCGAGAGCAAGGCGGAGAAATCACAGCACGGGCTGCACGCGAAGAAAGACATTCCAGTTCACAGAATAGTGGATCTCTCGAACGATCCCTCGAAGGCGAAGGCGTTCTTGACGTCGCTCAAACGAGCGCAGGGGATCAGAGCGGTCGTCGAGTTCGTGACGAGCGGCTCGCGGCTGAAGCTCTACCTTCCCAAGGAGGATTACGTTATCACGTTCGTGCTGGCTGGAATAAGAACTCCGCGCTGTCAAAGAACGTTGCCCGGCGGTGGCGTGGTGAAAGCCGACGAGCACGGCGAGAAGGCTCTCGCCTTCACCAAGGAGCACTGTTTCCAGCGGGACGTGGAGATCAAGATCGAGAACACGGAAACGAAACTGAGCGGTTTCATAGGCTGGTTGACGGTCAACGACATCAACATGTCGGTCGCTCTAGTCGAGGAAGGTCTGGCTGAGGTTGTGAATTTCCCGGACTCCGGAGAACTCACGAGAACTCTCAAGGCCGCGGAGGAAGGTGCGAAAACAAAGAAGCTCAATGTAAGTGAATGCGCTTAATTCTTGGGTTAATATCTTTCATTGAAGAAACTTATAAATGTGACTTACGTCGTAGATCTGGAAGAATCGCGTGGAAGTGCCGGTGGAGACCGACAAGATCGTGGACGAAAAGGAGGGGCAGGAGCGGAAGATCGACTACCAAAAGGTTGTCATCACCGAGGTCACCGACGAACTCCACTTCTATGCCCAGTTCGTCGATCAGGGCACCCAGTTGGAGAGTATGCTTCTGCAATTGCGCCAGGAGTTGGCGGCTAATCCGCCGCTTCCTGGCGCCTACAAGCCGACCCGGGGAGATCTGGCGGTCGCGAAATTCAGCGGCGACGATCAGTGGTACCGCGTGAAAACGGAGAAGGTCTCCGGCAGCAATGTCAGTGTGTTCTACATCGATTACGGCAACAGGGAGACCCTCAACGTCACGCGAGTCGCCGATCTGCCTGCGCGTTTCGCGACCGACAAGCCGTACGCCCACGAATACGCACTCGCGTGCGTGACCCTTCCGAGCGACGTGAGTAACGGGTGTTTAAACTCGGAAAATAAATCGACGGAGAGTAACCATTCTCGTTTGTTGACGATATATTTTTGCAGACGGACGACAAGAGAGCGGCGATAGACGCATTTAAGGAAGACGTATTGGATAAAATTCTGCTCTTGAATGTCGAATACAAATTAGGCAACAACGTAACTGCCGTGACACTGATGCATCTCAACACAAACGAAGATATCGGAAGGGGTCTCATTTCCGACGGATTCTTGCACGTTCAAAAGCATCGAGACAGGAGACTCACCAAATTGGTTAGTCCCTGCACTCGTCCACTGCCAGAATTTCTTCTTTATTGAAATGTGGATTCTCAAACCCATTTTCTACCACCGTTATCATTGTTATCTCTGTACTTGTTCGCTCTATTATCAGCAATCTAAATTTTTCCACTCAACCTCTTATAAAATCGAGATGGGATGAAGGTTGAACCCGATATCTGCCGAGTCACGTATCATCCCTACTGCGATATAAAGTTTATTGCATTTAACACGCGTGCGTCGATTATTTGCAGATCGAGGAATACAAGAAAGCCGAGGAAGACGCGAAGCACAACCATCGCAATATCTGGATGTACGGGGATGTAAGGCCAGAAGACGACGACAAGGAATTCGGGTTGTAATTCATATGCTCAATAATGGGGGATAAGCACTATCAATATGGGGGAAGAGAAATGACAGATCGTGTTTAAAAAAGAAATCACGTAACAAGCAACAGAATATACGATTCTATGTATGCTACATAGATACAAAAATAACAATGTCGATATGAGAGTCACATGTCGCGTTAGTCTCAATGCAACTATATATCTCAGTATATATAAAAAGAATTGTACATAACGATTTTAATAATTTCTGTAATGAACAATGAACAAAGCGTGTGCGCATGCAGGTAGTCCTTGAACGAGACTGCGCAGCGATTGGCATTGCATGTGATCTCATCGACATGAGCATTCGTTAATTCGGTGCCACAAATACAAATTGTTTGAGGACCTGATGTTTTCAATCCGGTACGAAATCCTTCAATGTGCAATTCAACACGTTAGATATATTCATGTTAAATGCATCAATTGCTTTTCCTGGATGGATAAACGATAATCATGTTTAACTCATGTACGCGCTACTCTTTTCAAGTTTTTATATGCAAGGATTGATCATGTAGCTGTAGAATTTGTAATCGCAGATTTCATCGGGCACTGATAAAACCAAGATACGCACGATTCATATCAGTAAAACGTCAGAGTATTTTCAATTGAAGCGACATCAAGCGACAAGCGAGAAACACATTTTTCAACTTTTCAACGAGGCACGTGCGTGCGCGTGTGCACGCAAATTCAGCATAATATAAACGGGGGAATATATAGTAATAATAATGTGAAGGAAGATACTGTAAAATTATACTGTCTTTCTTGCCATCTCTTTCCGGAACGAATCTTTCACGTTATCTATGTACGTTGTATGCATAAACGAGTTTGATATTAATGTACTTACAACAAATTATTTATGCACAGTTGTCCTACAAATCAGTCCTACAAATTGCAGTACAACAAGATATAAATTTTTAATGTTCAAAATATATTTACGATAAACAGATGTTATCTACTGTGTGTTCGGGTGAAGTAACTCGCAATTTTCTGCGGTACAAAGAATATGTGTTAGATTCTATGCACCACAGAACAAACTCGCATGTTTATTTTTTATCAGAATTGCTATACATATATATTACATTTTAGCGCATCTTCAATTTATATCACCTTTAACCACGCTGGGAATTTCTATCTTTTTTTTTTTAGACACTTTGTGATGATAAACTATCGTTTGTGATATTTTGTTCATGTTATCACGTTATCATTGACTCTATACTTTGTAAATAAAATCCTATTGGATGTTTGATATGCCGTACACACTGTAGGATCAGAAGAGTTTTCTTCTCCAAAAAGAAAGACTTGTTTAAATTATGTTAAGAGTATTACGATTCTTTTAAACATCCACAAGATATACCGGAATTTCTGTTGTATTGATATATATATATACTTGACTCCTTTACATTACTGTTATACGTAGCGATAATACTTTATATTTCGAATATTTTTCTCTTTCTGCAATAAAATAGAATATATTGATAAACACAGAGTATCGTAACTATGTTGTAGAAATGTCTGAAGCAATGATCAAGAATAAATGCAAGAGGAATGTTTTCCAATATGTTGAGCATATTAAAATTCGTCATACCTTGCATCGCCGTTCGCGCAGCAAAAATACAATCTGATGCATTCGGTGCACGTTTCTTGCGAACCTTTTGTCTGAAATTAACTCGGCAGTTCTCTCCAGGTTGCGATTAGCGTTCCGTTATTGATACGCAACGAATGGTTTTTCCGTACGAGGTGAGAGGCGAATATCTAATATATCGAGGTGTTATTTCGATTAATAAATCGAATATTTTATTATAAAGTAAAAATCATTTTAATACCGAAAACTTTACACATATGGTATAATTGTCATTCTTAGGAAACTACGTGTTCAATTAACTATATTTACTATACGTTTCATTACACGCCCGTCCCAACAACACGAGTATAAATCGTCTTCACACCACGCGAGTCCCCGTACAAAGTCTTGGTGTACAGCATCTTCGTGTATCAGCAGCATTTCTCTATAGGTATCGATTACTTTTACTACTTCGCTGTCAAAACAACACGCTAACTGTTCTTTCCTAGAAAATAGATAAGTTATCATAAATTTCGTTCGCACTCCGAGAGTGCACTGTGTTAAGGCCCGTGTCCGCGACGCCGGAACTTGGTCCAAGTTCTAGTTTCGAGAAGTGTGTAGTAAATCAATTTGCAGCTATTCTGTAACAGCTGCAAGTTGATTGGCTACACATTTCTCGGCGCTAGAGCTTGAACCAAATTCCAGCATCGTGGACACAGGCCTTAAGTGATGTTTCGTACGAGTCGTGCAATCAAGTAAATCGATTGATATTTCCGATGAATTCTCACCTCTCTGGATTCGGATTAAACGACAACTTGTGTACGCCTCTGTCAGATTCGACTGATTCGTGTAACGGAGTACCCGCTTGCCTGACGTCAATTAGTACAACGCTGCCATTAGCTGTACCTATTGCTATGAGATGATCCAAAGTAGCGTTCCAAGCTACTGCCGATAGGGGAGTATTATTATTGTCCTTGAAGATACCTGTAAAAGAGGAATAAAATGTAGCAAGCTTGAAGCGGGACGAATGCAGCAAACCAACTTTAATCAAACGTACAACTCGCCGGTTTGGCTCGCCTGATGTCCCATAGCAGTGACTCGCCATCTAAAGACGCGGATACAAATGTGGAACTGCACATGGGCTTGACGTCCGTACTAGTGACGATGTCCAGGTGGGCGAGGTTGTACGAGTAACTCGCGATCAAGTCCTCCGTGTCCCAGATCTTCAGGCTGCAACACAAGCTTAGTGAACCTCCCTGCCTCGGATCCCAGCGCTCCTCGGAAACGATCTTACCAGCAATCCATTCCACCCGTGACGATGTTTCTCCGATTGGAGAACACGGACATCGTCAGGATGCTGTCCTCGTGCTGACAGGCGTACGAGAGAGGCTGGAACTTGGCCTCCTCGTCCGTTTCGACTATCTCGTGGACCTGCACGGCTCCACTGTCCTCCGCGCTGACGAATCTGCTCTTGCCCAGGTAAACGGCATCCGTGACGCCGCTGCTCACCCGCTGCGTCACGGCGGCTCTCTCCTGCGAGAAGTCCGAGAGGTCCTTGTAGTGCCAGAGAGTGCCGTTCCAGTAGAGATCGACCATGTTGGTGCCGCCGAGAAGAGCGTTGTTCTCTGCAACACAAAAAATCGCCTGTCGGTCACCAACGAGCGAGGGAATCGAGTCGCGGGCGCGGCGCTCCTTACCGTCGTAGATCTCGAGGAACTGCAGCTGCTTGGTGTAGGCGGGCGTCCGGTTCTCTATGAACGACATATTCCTGAAAACGTCCCCGCTCGAGTTCGGCGTCGTGGTCCAGGTTTCCATCGCGGCGGCGACGACGGGAGGGTCAGTCGAGCGACGATTCTCGGCTCCTGTCGGCGATCTCCTACCCTTCACCGCGTCAGAGCATCGATTCTACAATTTCGCGTTTTGCTTTTTTCTTTCCTCTCAAGGTACTTTCAACTCGAGGAGTTGTACGGCACGCGCGCGAGCTAGAACCTTCAATTCGGTGGACGTAACTCGGGTGATTTCTCTTGGCGATAAAGCCGCACGCCACACCGCGTGCTCCGGCCGCTCCGGAGTCCGGTTCCCCCGCTATCGATTGTCACGCGAGAGCGCGCGGTGAGGTTAGGGGCGCGCGTGCACGCAATACGCGCGCAACAGATCCGTTCTGCGCGTGCTCGCGAAGAGCGAGGAGGAAGAGCGGCAGGCAGAGACGGGGGAGAATTAATTCGGCCGCGCGAAAGCGCGCGGCCGGAAAAAGAACGGGCAGGGTCGGGACGTGATAAATAAATTATGCGGGGCATCGGCGAGAGAAACTGCGAGCGTCGGCGAGGCCGCGTCTCGGCGCTCGCTCTCGGGCGAGAAACGAGAGAGAGAGAGAGAGACAAGGACAGATAAATAGATAAACAGACAATTTGTCCCTCAGTGGCTGAACTTCCTGCACTCATTCTCCCCCTCTCCTTGTCCCGCGCGCGCGCGCGGAGACCGCGGAGAGTGCAGATAAGAACGAAAAAGTGCAGCTGGAGAAGCGAGCGTTACCGGCCGCCGCCGCGGCGGCGGCGACGGCGGCGGCGTGACGTAACGCGCGGCCTCTAGCACCTCCGCGCAGTTTCCCCGTGGCGGCGCATGCGCATCGGCGAGCGGCCGCGAATCGGAATCAGTCCAACGGAATCTGTCGGAAGAGAGGTACGGCGCGGCGCGGCACGGGACGGGACGGACACGACGTTGTACACAGGCGACGCGGGGAATCGCGACGAGCTAGAGCACCAGGCGACCTGTCAATACGCGGGGCCCAACGCGTCGTCGACCACCCGTTGGCGCTTCAGCAGACGGCGGCGGCGGCGGCGGCGGCGGAGGAGGAGGCGGCGGCGGCGGCGGAGGCGGAGGCGGAGGAGGAGGCGACGGTGTAGTAGTAGTGTTGGTGAAGAAGACGAGGAGACGGTGGTGGTGGCGGCGGAGGAGGAGGTGGTGGAAGACAGCAACAAAGCCGTGACTCGTCCGTCGGGAAGTTCGTCTTGGTCCGCCAGTCAGGATGTCGTCGAAGCCCGCCGAAAAGCCCGAGCAGGTTTTAATTATCGAGCCGCAGAACGAGCTGCGATTCAGGGGTACGCTGAAAAACTGCGATCAGGAGTGATAATCCTCCACCCGCTTCTATCCATTGCGTTTCACGCGCCTCCCCTTGTCGCGCTGTCCGCGCGAGCGAGCGAGCGAGCGTCGTCCGTCGCGACGTTCGCGGCGAGGAGCGAGGCGACGACGGGGCTACGTCGTCAAGATGACGTAAGGCGCTCGCTCGGCCGCGCGGCCGCCGCTCTCGTTCCCTTCGCACGTTCCTCCGCGCGTTCCTCGCTCGCCACGGCACGGCGGGCCACGCTGCGCGCACCGCCCAGCCGTTGCCGTGCCGTGCCGTGTCCGTGCCGTGCCGCGCGCAGCGAGAGGCCCCGAGGTCGCGCGGCACGGCCGTGCCTCGGCGAGCGTGTGCGACGTCGCCAGCCCGTACCTAACCCCATCTGTCCCGTCCGTACGTCAAGTCCGCTGTCAGCCGCCGCGAGGCCGCGAGGCCGTCCCGGTTTCCCTCGCGTCCCGAGGCGAGGAGGATTCTCTCCTCCGGGAATTCACTCCCGCTCGTCGGGACGTGGAGGGAGCGGAACGAGCGGGCAGGTGACGAGACAGTCGAACGGGCCGATGGCTCTCGCGCCCTCTCTGGCCCGCTTCCGCGTTTCCGAGCCCGTTTTTCTTTCCCCCTCGCGCGACGGAGACGAGAGAGAGAGAGAGAGAGATCGGCGCTTCCCGGTGTCTCGCAGCGGGAAACGTGGCGCGGGCCGGGCATCGATCGGCACCCGCGCGCGCGACACGGCGCCTCCGGTGCCCGGCCCGCCGCGGGGACGATCGGCTGATCGCCGGATACGAGGAAAACCCATTTATTGAATTTATACCGCTGCTCCACTTAGCTCCGCTTCGCTATGCGCGCCACGGTAATCCATAAGAGCCTCGTTTATTTATGCCCCGCCGACGGCGGGCCGGCGGTAGATCGCGGCGATCCTCCGGCGATTCCCTCCTCCCCCTCCCTCCCCCCCGCGCGCGGGGGGAGGGAGAGGGAGGGACGTTGCACTTCGGTTCCTCCGCGGCGGAACGTCTCGCGTGGCGGAGCGGATTTTATTCCCGGATTTGTCGGTTCCCCGGCCGCGGTGTCTCGTTTCTGTTTTACGCGCGCGCCGATCGTCGCGAAAACCGCGGCTCATTAATTATGCTCAAATCGAGTGACGTAACGTCCTTCGACTATGACCGGCGTGTCGCGCGCGCGTACGTGTGCGCCGCGTATCGCCGGGGAGGAGACGAACACTCGAGCCACCGATCGCGGCCGAGTTTACGCCGCCTCGGCGATCGAACGGGCCGCGTTATCGGGAGCGGGACGCGCCGCCTAAATCGAAAACACTCCGCGGCCGTGGCCCCCAGCTGATTATTCTTCCCTCTTCCCCCCCAATATTTTTCTACAGCCGCGCTCGACAGCGAAAATCCGAGGCGTCGGAGTTACCTTTCCTCTCTTTCTGTCTCGTTCTTCCCTCTCGCTCGCTCTGACGCAAGAAAGCGCTCCGACGCCTCGGAAGTTACCTGAAGTTTCGTTCGAAAGATACTTGGAAAAATTTGACAATCCTGCCGTTTCCACATAACGCAAGAACGGCCGGAGATAAATAATTGGCGTTGCATTACTTAAATTTACAGAAACGCAACATCGCGATTTGCATCGAGAATTATTTGACGCCAGAAAATGACTAACAATGATCAAGCTTCTAATCGACCACGATTGGCGATGCGTTTTCGATACAGAAAATTTGTCGCGAAAAGTATTACCTCGGCCAGGGTAATCAAAATTTGCAGTGCCGAACGCAGCTTACGGAGAAAGGTCTCCTATTATGAGACAGCGGGGGGCTTCTGTTAAATTAAGCGGGCATCGTCGGTTGATCCCGCCATGAATTTATTGTCCTTGGAGCGAGATCTGTCTAGGGGAGAACTGATTGTTAGATCGTGTGATAGGATTTGCGGCTGAATTCGGGTGTCGAAAACCTGCTGTCTCATAACAGAGGACTCTCCTCTATGTAGCAGATTCGTACCGCGCTCTAGTATCTCGTCGACCCGACCACTATAATTCAGCGGTAATAAAGAATGGCAGTTGTAATTAGCGGCAGCTGATTTCCACGGTCAAGCTACTAACAGTAACTGGCGAGTCTACTTGGCCGTTTTGTGTATTCCTCTCGCGAGAGAGATTTAAACGTTATCTAATGGAACGATGACTAATAATTGAATGACTGGCGAGTAATGACGTACGGAGTGCACTTGATCTTGAAGTAAATCTAGTAGCTTTACCTAGTTCCGTTAATCTTGTTATATGTAAGGATATAAAAACGTACGCGTTAATTATGCAGCAGCTGACTGGGTACGTTAGTAGAGCTCGTGAAAGAATGTAACAATGTATCAAATAGTTGCGCGTTCATCAAGTATTAATATTCATGTTCTTTGAACTTTGTTACCTCGTGCCTCTTTAGAATGGCTTTATTTCGCTATTTGTTCTTGATCTTCACGGTCTCTATCGTATTACGAAAAGAAAGAAATGTAAATGTCCGCTCGACGAACCGAATTCGCGCGTAGACAGCCGTTTTACCATTGCAAGTTGCCGCAAGCGTTTTAATTTGTCGTTCACTTTGTTGCAGGCCCATTTACAGGCGGCCCAGTCACATCATATATAAAATTAATAAATCCAACGAATAAAAAGGTATATTTTAAGATAAAGACAACTGCCCCAAAGAGATACTGTGTACGTCCAAACTCTGGAGCTCTCAAGCCAAAGGATGTCACTGAAATAGCAGGTTAGTCTACGTCACGAAAGTTAAATTGGTAATTTCACCTTTTTTTTTTAAATACATCCCTCCATTGAAGTTGTATAATTCGCGCATGTCTCCGATGATATTATTCATACTCGTAAAATTCAGGAAAGTATCGTAAACCGCTCTGTTACAGTATGCTTACAACCGTATGATTTTGATCCGTCGGAGAAAAACAAACACAAATTCATGGTGCAGACTGTGGTAGCACCGGATGATGATGATGATGAATATCCAATTGATGTGGTAAGAGAGTATAACGTTACATTGAAATCAATACAAACGTGTATCAGCAAATAAACGATGCTCATTGTTTTAATTGTTCTTTCAGCTTTAAAGGCTAATCTACAACGTGTCTTTTGCATCTAGAAACATTCTGTTTTGTAGCCACAAATACGTTGAAAAAATTTGGGCGAGTTGATCACGAGACACGGTAGTATAAGCGTAGCTAGAACCGCGCGCGCGCGCGAGACCGATCGTGTAGAGTACGCGAGTTGACGGACCCTCAGATTTTCGGATCTCAACGACTGATCTGACGTACTTCTAAGTGCGCTCAATCGATAGCGTGGGCTCGATTTGCGTAATAAAAGTGTTTTTATTCTTCTCCTACATGCCCCATGAGTGGAGATATTGCAAAGTCCGAATTGTCAGATCTCGATCTTTAAGAAACGTCTTTGTCGTCCTGGTCGACCAGGCAGTTAAATTGTACGTTGTACAATCGTAAATTATCGACAGATTTGTCAAGTGTTTTGATCTGCTTATATAAAACAGGATGTTTCTTGACGCAAAGAGCACATTGTGAGATTAAGCTTAAATGATGTACATTGTCTTTTTGTTTTAGTGGAAGGACATGAATCCAGATCAATTAATGGACTCTAAACTGAAATGCGTCTTTGAAAATCCCGTAACTAGTACTACTACTGGTACGGTGAAAACGACTGCAACTTGCACAACGGCTAAGGCAGACTCTAACACGACTAACGGGAAAAACAAATCGGTCGGCGATTCGGTCAAATCGTCGCCCAAGGTAAGAGTAGGTGTATCGTTTGGACTGTACATAGATTGACAATACAAATCATCTGTTACATCTTCAAACAGTATGATTCGTCTCAGGTTCTCGGTGAGGCAGAAGAGAAACTGTTGAAAGCTGCGCAAGAGGTTAATCAGCTTAGGGTAGAGGAAAGCACGCTTAGGCAGGAAAATCTTCAACTTAGGGTGAGTATAAAATCAACTGTTTTAAGCTTCTCTAAAATTTCGAGAATTTGACGTCATTTTCTCGGAATTTTATCTTTTACCTTTCATTGTTGCATTTTGAATTTGTTCTAGCTGAATTTACCTTAAGTTTCATCGAAAAGATATTACAGAAATTTGACAATCTTGCCATTTCTATATAATGTAAGAACGACTTAAATAATTGGCATTTAAATTAAATATAAAGAAAGAACCATAAGAAAATCAATAGTCGCGAGAAGTCTATTAATAATGTGATCGTATGTATTTATCTGTAGGAAGATTTAATGAAGTGGCGAAACGCGGCAATGGGCAATGACGGTGGTAACCTTGCAGCAGCCAGAGGACTAACCTCGCAGAGCAATAGCCAGTTATCTCCGACATCCACTAGTATTCTCATCGCCATTGCCATGGTTATAGTCGGCTACTTGCTGGGAAAACTAATCTGAACAGCCTTTATCTTACTGTATACCTCAGTGTATCCCCACCGCCCCTCAAGTTTTTTTAGTCTGTCTTCTGCCGTCATATGCCATCGTTCGATCGCAGACACAGACTCCAAACGTTGCGTTACTCGAATGTTCATAATAAATGCTATAAACACGAACGGTAGTGGTCTACATTAATAGAATTGCTCGTTACGGGTGTGTGCTTAACCTGGTAAAATGCTTGATTTAAAATTTATTTAATTTTATTTATTTCTCGTCTTCACTTCACGAAGAACACAAACTTAACTAGAAGACGCCAAGTAACGCTCCGGTTTATGTTTACCGTAATTGCAGTCTCATTTTTGCGCTTGTAAAGGAATCTTCGCTGCATTTTCGCGCCCCGCCCCAAAGTAGCGTTGGACAAAATGTGCCCGCGAATAACGAGTAATGATTTCGTGTTTATAAATACATATTCAAAAGTAATTATTCGTCATTCGCATTTGCTCGACGCCTTTGAAAATCTTGTTCGCTACTGGGAAATATAAGTTACCAATTTACTGATTGTTATTTATCTCGCACTCTTTCTCGAATTTATATACCACTTATTCGCAATAGGCCGAACAGTACTGATGCGAAAGATCACACACGAACGAGTGAGGGTGCTATTACTGTCATATAGCCTCTTTCTCTACGTAATATTAACTCTTACGTCACATAAATAATATTGTACAATCGGAGGCAGAAATAGAGTGTTGCTGGTGCCGCATGTACCGCATGAGAACGGTTGTTGCCCACGTTCGCTCGATTTGCGCTGCTTCAGTGCATCCGCGCCGGGCGCCGTTCTCGTTCCCCGTTGTACATATTGTGTCCATTTGAAAAAAAATATATATAACACACATAGTCGGGGCCGGAGGGGAAGAGTGGGATTATAGAGGCGGGGCTGGCTGATGGAGAGTAGTGGTTCATGATCCAACAATTGGTCGTGGCTGGTAGTTGTATTCCGCCAGCGTTGGTATATTAAACGGAAAAAAGAGAGAGAGAG
This sequence comes from Vollenhovia emeryi, assembly GCF_000949405.1. Classification (NCBI taxonomy): domain Eukaryota; kingdom Metazoa; phylum Arthropoda; class Insecta; order Hymenoptera; family Formicidae; genus Vollenhovia; species Vollenhovia emeryi. The sequence goes on along the minus strand of NW_011967238.1, from coordinate 1,341,269 downwards.
AGAGAGAACGAGAAGGAACGCTATAAAATGCATTGAACTTACTTGACGCTTCAGTGTACTTTTTATTTCTTTATGTTTGTCTTACGAAAATAACGAATAAAGATATGTCTCGGATATCACAAATACCGAAGGGTTTTGAATTATGCACCTATCTGCTGGAATTGCCGTTCAGATTGAGCGTCGGTGCGCGACAATTAAGTATATATACATGGGCATGATGATACTTGTCGAGGAGTCCGAAGCGAGACGAGCCCCTTCGATCGAGTCTCGCGAGCTGACGGGCTGACCGCGGGTTGTCACATTAAAGTACTATTGTTGAGCACGTAATACTTATCTCACACACAGGTATAGAGATATTTATATAACTGTGCCTTAGGACTAGAGGCAATATAGCGTAAACACGATTTCAACCTTACTGGCTTCCTCCGTCGCTCCGAGTTTTTTTACACCGCCCCCTTACTTGGTCCTCCTCGGCGATCCTTACAGCGAGCTACGAATTCCCGCGTGTCTCGCGGCTCTGTAATATAACGACACAAAGAGGATGTAAAGAATACGTTCCGCCGTTAAATTAGAATACTGTATAAATGCGTTCTGCCGCGACCACGCGTGTACTTTATGTCGGTGTGAAACCTTCCATCGCTGTATGAGTTTCTGATTCGGAGAGGAGCGATTCCATTCGGACTTCTCTTCAGCAAGCGTCACTTTCCGAGACATTCCTGTGTAAACGTTCGGTTTCGGCACGCGAGAAGGACTCAGCGGCTCCTACAGCGAGAGAACGATCTTAGATCTTGATTCGTGTAAAGTCGAGCTCTATCTCTCCCTACATACTATATACACACATATATATAGATATATTTTACATGTGTGTCCCGTGTATTAATTATGGAGTCCGTTAATTCGAACTTGATCTGTGTCGCGTCTTTGTAAAACAGAATATACATATACATATGCGTGCATATATGTAGAATATATCATGTATATGTGCGTATGTGTATATGTATGTATGTTATGTATATGTATGTATATTCGTGCCTAAGAGAGGGCAAATGCACGTTTTTCACATCTCGTGCGTTTTAACTGCACCAGAGGTACTCTCCGTATTCCGTAGAAGAGAAAAGGAAATGAAGCGATGCAATTAGTATGCACAGTGCATAAAACATCCCTTAGATACTACTACGTTAGTGAGATTTTATTACAGATATATATACCAAGAATTTGTTGTATATGATCTATATATGCGATTGTTATACGTATAATTATATATATATATATACATATATATATATATATATATCATTACCGAGTTTTTGCGGTTTTGCTTCATGCGTGACCACGTCGTCACGCGCGATTAATCTATTAACAGCGATTTCGTTAACACTCGTGTTTGAATAAAAGTATTCTATTAAAGAATGTACCACGCAGACTTCTCATGTTTCGACACCACTGGCGGATAATTTGTGACACGCGTTCGCAGCGATCCCTCCGATTACGCGGCCGGGATCGACGGTCTCCAACGGCTGACCTAAAGCCTGAGTCTAAATTCATGAATTGTCGTCGCGCTTAACATTTCCTTTCTTTCATTTACCAGGAATTTAAACGTATAAGAGTTGCGGCATCGTAGCCCAACATCACGTTTCGCGATACGCTCTCTTTCGAGAACGAGAGGGTATGACGCACGTTTGCGGTGGAGAACGTGTCTGACTCGACGTCTCGCAGAGATATATGACACATTCGCGAATAGAATCAAGCTTCGCTTTTAATCATTTCATGTATTTACGTGATTTCCCGAGACCCGATCTGAACGGTTTCCGACGGCCGACCTGAAGTCCTGAGTCCACTTTCCATAAATTGTCATCGCGTTTAATATTTTCCTTCTTTCATTCGCCAAGAATTTAAACGTACAAAGGTTGCGGAATCATAATCCAATATCACGTTCCGCGACAAGCTCTCCTTCGAAGATATCTCGCGGCGATACGATGCATTCGCGAATGGAATCGGGTTTTCACTCTTAGTCATTTCGCGTATTTACGTGATTTCCCGCCGCGATCTGAACAATAGAACTCGAGTCCGTGGTGCTCGATTAAAAAACATAAATATTATATCAGAGATATCGATTCGCCGGTAACCAGTTTTAATTGGATATTAAAGCTTTAACGTTAATTATTTCTTCGCGCGGGGGACCGAGCGAAACGGGGAAGAGGAGACGTTTCGCGGGCGACGAGACAATTCGAGCGAGCACCCTCGTGACGCGAGACAGCGTCCCCGAAAGGGGTAGCATCCCTGTGGAAGGAGAGCGCGTAGGTAGAATCAAAGTGGAGTAGGTCAACTCATAACCAGACCGCGATCTACGTATGTCTCCCTACGCGCCTATATTTTCGGTCACATCGGAGGGCCGCGTCCACCCATTGCGGTAAGAAACGTCAAAAGTACAAGACCTCCGAACCGTCGTCGCGGGGGCGGAGCGGAAGGGGGGGGGGTGAGTTCGGCTTTTCCATATCCGTTTCCCGTTCGACGTTTACGTCATCGGTTTAAGCGGGGGATCGAATGTCTCTCGCTCTATACGAAACGCTTCGGTCCCGTCCTCGTTACGTCGCCGGGTTGTTCGCGCCTCATCGGAGAGGCTTTCGGCAATAGCGTGCCCCGGGACACGTCACGTTAACAGAGCGGGCACGCGGAGGGAGACGATAGAGCCGAGGTTTAGATAACGATCGCCACGGCAACTTGTGACTCAGCGGCCCGAACGCGGGGGGGGGCTGATTGAGACGCGTTTTGCAGCGGCGTTTCTTATGCGTGGTCTAAATACGTGGAGTAAGCGTGGAGTAAGGAGTAAGGGAGAGCCCTAACTTCTAGCTTTTGGTGTAAGGAAGCTGAAATACGGGCATGATTTTTAAAATAATTGTAACACTGATTGATGGCATTTT
>NW_011967238.1:1295145-1336849 GCF_000949405.1 Vollenhovia emeryi | reverse complement strand
TAGAGAAAGAGAGCGAGAGTGATCGAGGGCGAGGGAGAGAAAGGGAGAGAGCGACGAAAGAGTGCGTGCGTCCTGTGCGTCCGTTCGACACTTCTTTCCCCCTTTTTTTTTCCTTTCGCGCGCCCACCCCGTGTCGCACGCGTACGCGGCGCGATCGAGCGCCAGCAGCGGGTATCGGCCAGCAACACGCGAAACGGGGCGCACGCCGAGGAGCGCGACGACGATGACACTGCGACGATGTTACTCGGTGTGGTAGCGCGACCACGGTGGTGTCATAGCGTGGTGGTCATCATCGTTGCATGGCCCAGCAGCAGCAGCAGCAGTAGTGCGGGCGTCGTCGTCGTCGTCGGGTGTGCACGCGATCGCACGGGCGAGGAGGAGATGGTGCCCTCCCCGGATTGCACGGAGGTGGGAAGTGACTACTCGTCGTCATCGTCATCGCCGTCGCCGTCATCGTCGTTATCGTCAGTTGGCGCCAACGCTAACGTCGCTCGCGGTGCGGTCGCCGCCACCGCCGCCACCGTCGTCACGTTCTCCACGTACAACGTCGTCGACGTCGTCGTAACTGCCACCGCCGCCGCCGCAGCCGCCGCCGCCGTCGCCGCCGCCGCCGCCGCCGCTGCCGCCGTCGCCGCCGTCATCATCGTGGGTGCCACCGCCAGTCCCGCCACTGCCACTACTGCCGTTTCCGACGCGAGCATGTTCGTCGTCCGCGCTGCCAACGAGGCTTCCACCGCGACGGTCTAACCCCGTGAGGGTGAGTGCGATCATCCCCGAGACCCGTGTCTCGCCTTCCTCGTCCCTCTTCGCGATATAAATCCGCACCCCTGAGTACCGCATCGAATAACGGGACACCGTCTCGTCTCTCCTTGCTCCTTCTCGACAGTAGAGAGCGGAGCGGACGACGGCGGGGGTGCGAGGAAATCGGAGAAAGAGCAGCGTTGAGAATGGCGTGTGGAGCGAGGAGAAAGGGAGGGAAGAAAAGCGAGAGAGACAGAGGGGGGGGGGGGGAGGGCGGCGAGGGTGGAATTTCTTTGCTCGCTCCGATCTTTCTCTCTTCCTTTTTCTTCTTCTCCCTTTTCGCCCCGACTCGCTCGCCCGCTCGCTCGCGTCACGATCGCCGTGCCCCGGCGGCGAGTCCCTCCACATAACTTTCGTCAATCGATAATACAAGACGTCCGCAACGTCGTGCGGCGCTCGCAAAAGATCGGCCTAGGAGAACGGCGAGATTTGTGCCTTCGTGCAACTCGCGCGGATAACGTGAGCGACGGGCTGCCAGTCGTCCAAGGGAAATGCGCGAGGGGCTGCTGCGACCCTACCCTCGTTCGAGCGCGTTCGAGTCGACTCGAGCCATCGAGGGTTGCGTTCGACTCGCGGACGGGCGGATGGGCGGACGGACGGACGGACGGACGGACGAACGAACGAACGAACGAACGAACGGCGAACGCACCCTCGCTACCCCTCCCGCACACGATAGCGCACGTCTTGTACTTTCCTTTCCCCTTTTCCGTTTTTTTTCACTCCCCCCTTTCCCCCGGAATTTGTCGAGAGTGTCCTCCGGTCCCGCGATGCGAATTCGCGGCAGCGATCTCTCGGGCTGATCTAGACCTTTACGTTCTCCCCGCGCGACTAGAAGTTGCCACGAGGGGGAAGATGGATCGGAAAATAGATCACGTTTGTTACGTAAAACTTGTCGTTTGCCTCTGCACAGAGTGTTCCGTGGGCGTAACTTGCGAGCCGTTACGAATAGTGCGCGAATAATTGACACGTTCATCGTTCAATTTCAAGCGAAATTTGTTCTAAGGGAGTCTCAGTTAGGACTCGGCTAGCGAAGGATGATAATGCCGCAAGGGAAAATCGGATTCGTTGAGGAATTTACCTCCGTTATTCGCGCACCGCGTACGAGGAAACGACCGGAAGTCTCCCGTGGAACAAACGTCGGTGATCGCGCTAGGGTACTATTACATTTGTCGTACGACAAATTTTTTAAGCGCGATGATTGGTTGCAGGGTAGAAAAGTGCTCGGTTAGTCAAAACTTTTCTGTCTCAACAAATGTGTCGTACTACAAAAGCCTTGCGTCCATGATCCAAGAACTGTGTTCAAGTTCTAGTTCCGGGAAATGTGTAGCCAATCAACTTGCAGCTTTTCCGTAAAAGATGCAAATTGATTGGCTACACATTTCCCGGAACTAGAACTTGGACACAGTTCTTGGATCGTGGACACAAGACTTAATACCAGCCTTGGGGTGTTGTTACATTTGTTGTACGGCAACTTTTTTAAGCGTCTTGATCGGCCACTGGATAGTAAAATTCTCGAGTGTCTAGAAATTTTCTATCCGGCAACCAATTAACACGCTTAAAGTTTTGTCGTACGACAAATGCAATATTAGCCTTACACTCATATTACATTTGTCGTACGACAAATTTTTCAAGTGTGTTGACTGCCTGCAGAATAGTAAAATTCTCGAGTGTCTAGAAATTTTCTATCCAGCGGCCAATCAATACGCTTAAAGTTTTGCCGTACAACAAATGCAATATTAGCCTTAAACGAGGTCTACAATGCGAGTCGCAGAGTCGTAGTCGTAAGGATAATCGACTGCGATTGGACAATCCCGTCAGACACATAAGAATTGACCAATCATAGTCGATTATTCTTACGACTACGATTCTGCGACTCGCATGGTATATCCCGCATTACATTTGCCATACGACAAATTGTTCAAGTGTGTTGACTGGTTGCAGGGTAGTAAAATTCTCGAGTGTCTAGAAATTTCCTATCCGTCAGCCAATCAACATGTTTAAAGTTTTGTCGTACGACAAATGCAATATTAGCCTTACAGTCATATTACATTTGTCGTACGACAAATTTTTCAAGTGTGTCGACTGCAGGGTAGTAAAATTCTCGAGTGTCTAGAAATGTTCTATCCAGCGGCCAATCAACACGCTTAAAGTTTTGTCGTACGACAAATGAAGTATCTGGATACGATGCGTTCTCCAATCGCCGACATTGCAGTGGCGAGGAACTCCACCCGGCGCGACCGTGCGCTCGGAGCCCCGGAATCGCGTTCGCCACGCTCGCGTGACTCCCGCCGATGTTGCTTAATGAGATTCGGGGGTGTACGAAGAAATCTCGGAATTTCGCGGCGCCCGCCACAGTGCCCCAGGTGCGAGGGATTCATTTTTAACCCGCGGCCCGGCAACCCGTTAGTTCCCGGCTAATGATCGTATCAGAGCGTTCTTATTTCATGGGCGGATCTATAGAACGTCCTAGAATTGGCAGACAATCGATATATAGCGCTGGCTCCTGGCCGGGGGGGAGGGGGGTTAATTTTTCCTTAGCGAAAATGTCGGGAGAGGTCATCGCTTGCAACGTTCCAAATCTCGACATTCGATATCGCGTAGTCGCAAATCAGGTTTCTGTTAAAACGAAAAAGGGAAACGGGCAAATCCGCCCCGGCACTCGACGGGCGAATGAATAAATTTCGCGAGGTGCAACGCCGTGCGTTCGCGCACCCGTTGATTTCCGAGCGCGCTGTCGCGCCGCTGTCGAAAATTAATACTCCACTTTCGGAGCTATTATCCGTTTAAAGAAAAGCCCCGCGGAATAATTCATCCTAGATACGCTCGTCAATTATTAAAGGTACTCTCGAAAATATTCGACCGCTCGAGAAGGGGCGTATTCACTCCGCGAGTATCCCGGAAGATATACAGCCGCTCATACGCTTTAAAAAATGTATAACAACTCCTTGCCCGGTTATCCTTCCGCCGGGGGCTCCTGAAAATTATTAATTTAGGGCCCCGCGAAGAGTTCTCATTCTTTATTTTATTCGCGGTACGTGCCATCGTTCCATCGTCGCTTCGGCTTCGGAAAAACTTGCCCCGAGACCGATACGTCGGCGTGAAGAATCGCCTTTGCGCATCTGCGACACGCTTTCCCGGGCGTATCCTCTCGTAATGGGGCGAAAACGAAATGATGGTATCTATCTAAGGGGGCATATACCGAACGAGCTAATGACGCGCGGGACGTTAATCTCGTTAGTCATGTCAGCGGCCTCGGCTTTCGCGGCTCGAGATGGGTCACCGGAATACCGTAACAATCCGGGCTTTCGTTCGTCGATACGAGATTACACGGCGCGTCTATAGTTGCACCATGCATCTTCACGAGCGTATTAATGCATTACGTATGCATTAACGTTCTTAATGCACCGGGCAGAGTAGGACAAATCTTGAGTCGAATAAAGACCGCGGGCTCTTACCGATCGCGGAAATGCGACGCGACTCGTAGCGCGTTATTTTATATTTTCCGAATAAAAAATTATCGCAACAGACTCGTAGAGAAAAGTCCCCCTACTTTGAGATAAGACGGCAGGTTTTTAACATCAGATTTCACGAATCTAACAATTTTCCACTAAACAGATCACGTTCCAAAGGTAATAGGTTCACGGTAGAACCAACAGATGATGCCTAGTTTAGCAAAAGCCTCGCTATCTCATATTAGAAGCCGTTTACGCGGTTTGCTCATCAAGGCCTGTGTCCACGATGCGAACATGGCCCTAGTTCCCGGAAATGTGTAGCCAATCAATTTCCAGCTTTTATGGAATTGCTGCAAGTTGATTGACTTGACATTTCTCGAAACTAGAACTTGGACCAAGTTTTAGTATCGTGGACGCAGGCCTTTAGCGAGCCGCGACGGAAACGGCAGGAGCGGAATAGCTGTTCTGCAAAAATTGCTTCGGGGAGATCAATTCTTCGCCCGGCATACTCTCTCGCCTAGACGAGAACCACTTCCTGCATTCTCTTCAACGCGCATAATCAAAATTATGTATTTATAACGAAAGATAGACCGTCTACAAAAAATTCTAATCTCTTTAAGTGTTCATATTTCGCGTGAACGAAAGAGAAAGAGAGGGAGAGGGGGGGGAGTAACGTTTTATTATTAAAACTGTAATTAAAAAAGATAGAATCGCGTCGTACTTTTGTTTGATTCGCACTTCACGAGGGGTAAACCGCTGAGGGCATTGTGGTGTACAGATTTGCGGCATTACTGGGTATTTTTGGGGCATTAGTTTGGGGCATAGTGATTTCGGTGTAATAAATGCACGAGGAAGGAAGCCAAGGTCAGGATATACAAAACCTGTGTTCGACCAATCATGATGTATGCGGCAGAAACAAGAGCGGAAACCGAGAAAACCAAGAACATGGCCCGCAAAACATGGCCCGGGAAACCTGCGATGTTCCAGATATCGTCAGATGGGTGAGACGGAGAAGACGTGAATGGAACGATCACGTATCCAGAATGGGGGAAGAGAGAATAGCAAGCACAGCAAGAGATGGGAAACCAACATCCAGAAGACCCCCAGGAAGACCCCCAAAGAGATGGATGGACAGCTGGACATCCAGATAACAAGAGACGAATTGATCGGAAAGACAAGCTCAAGCCTAATTTAAGACGAAGAAGAAGCTTGGGCATTAGACCTTGCTGGGGCATTATAAAGATAAAGTAAAGTCTATCACACAATGTCAGGCAATAGGAATAGGGAATAGAATTTTTGACGTGTTGGATTCGTCGGAAATTTTCTTCCAACCAATCCAACACGTCAGAAAGTCTATTTCCTGTTCCTGTTGCCTATTGCCTGGCACTGTGTTTGGGCCTTAATGCTCACTGGGCACTAGTAGGCGTTGGTGTGATTTTAGTCAGCGGTTTTGCCCCTCGGCACTTTATGAATCAACGCTCATGACGTTTACTTCAGAGCGTACAGCAATTACCGAGTCCTCATTACAACCGGTAAGGTACGACGTGCGATAAATTGGTGCAGTCGTCGCGTACTTCGTGGGCGAGGTGTATATTAAGGACCGAGAAAAAGAAGGGCGCGCGAAGGCAGGACCAAGGCAGAAATTTGCATCGGGTCGTGCATGCGGCGAGTGTCGCGGGAATGAAAAGTTTCGGGCGTTGGGGATGATCGAGGGGACGTAACCGAGGGGCCAAGTAGGTCGCGGGCGTACGTTCGTCAGGAGGAGACGCGACGCGCGCCGCGAACTTTGCGAATCCGCGGCTGAAACTTGTCCGGCCGCGACGTCGCGGCCGAAGATGCATCGCGAGAATCTCCGCAGCGAAGCCTCTCCGGCGCATCCACGTGCAAATTCCTGCTACAACCGCGTCTCGAGACGCAGATCGCAGACACTTCTCGGCGTGTTCTTCGCGGTAACGAGCGGTTATTAAATTTCGCCGGGGCTCGCGATTACGAGAGGGAATGGCGTGACACTCTTTTTTTCCCCGGTTCTTTTTCCTTACAAGGCACGCTGCATCCAATGCGGATGAATTAACACCCGTGACATTTACGAGGCACGCTCGGAATGAGGTTCGTTAAGGTCATTACAGTACAAGTACCGATCTGGGTTGTACGAGCGTCAATTGGAGCGTGAGCAAAGGACTTTATTTTAAACCGTTGTCGGAAGACCTTACTCCTACACAAAGTGTCGAAAAAATCCATAAAGGACGTGGATCTTGATCAATTTAAAGTAGATTGTTCCTTAATAGGTAAAAACTGTAGCTGATTAAAGATATAAAGAGCCGTTCGTGAATTAAATTCGCGAAGCTTAAATAAGCTATAATGTCTTGTTCGCAGTCTAATTTCAAGCAAACTTTAATGCAACTTAATTTCAGATAATAGTCTAACTGAATAACTCGCATCGCCTTTTTTGTTGTTCGGTAATGTTGAGACACATGACTAATTTTTTACCCTGTTATGTTTACCACATTTCGTTATTATTAAGTTCCTCCTTGTTCGACACTGCTATGTCACAGTGGTTTTAACATCGTTGTTACGGATTCATCCCTCTGTCGATGCGAGTTATTCAGTCCTCTTCATGTCTGGGGCCATTTAGAGGTGTACTGATATTAATATAGAGGAATGATTCTGAAGTCAGATGGTGCTCTGACCTCCTAAGATAAACTCTATTCGTTCTAAACGAGGTAACTGATTATCGTTGTACCAATACATAAGTTCTACTGTATTCTCATCTTGTACTTTCGATGATTTCATTGTAGTCTAACCGAGGAAGACCCGAAGAAGGGCCGAAACGTTTATTATATTAAAGAGAAATTCTGTTTCTGCATTGTGAGAACCGAGTCCCGTTAATTTCAGATTTATTCGCCAAGATCTTTAAGCATGTTTAAACTGTAAAATTAATGATAATTTTCTGAAAAATGTTTACTGATGCAAATTTGTTAGAGTACTTTTCCCCGAGATACTGATTTGAAAAACTGCTTCGGCGATTGACTTTATATAAATGCTAATTTTTATCTACTTTTCTGGCACAACGAAGCCACGATTTTTCTCTTTAACACGAGACGATAACGTGGCCAATGAAGTCTTGCACCAGACGTCTAGATTTCCACACGAAAATCTATAGGAACGAAGCTAATTTATGCAATAATGCCGGCTATAGAACTGATGACTAGAGATAGGGCACATGAAAAATCAACATTACGGCGCGTACATAATGACGCACATTATACAGGCCGTTTATAAAACACGCAGTGAAATTCCTAGTGTATTCAGGCGAGACGATTTAAATAGACAGATAAAAGTTCTTGTCGACACATGTCGAAAAACGTTTAATTAACGGAGTCCAGGAATCAACATTGAAAAGTACTTGGCGAGACGCGCTTGGTTAAAAATATTCGGATAAGTGAGCTTAGGAATCGGTTTGAAAACTAATTTGCAATCATTTGCAACAGAAATATTTTTAAAGAAAATCGATTTCGTCACGCAGAAGAGCTTGCGCTCCTGAGGGAAAAATAGACCCGCGAGGAGTTTGTTTCGCGTGCATTTGGCGGTTCGAGAAAAAAAAACAGTGTCATAAATATTATATCTTTACGTATACTTTTATCAGCTGACATAACGCGCAACTTCCTTGCTTGGAGAATTACTGTCGAAGATTGAAAAACGTACATTAAGGCCCGCGTCCGTGATGCCAGAACTCGGTCCAAGTTCTAGTTCCGAGAAATGTGTAGTCAATCAGCTTGCAGCTTTTATGGAATGGACACAGGCCTTTAGAAACATAATAGGAAACGTCCCGGTAAAGAGCGTTTCTATTATTCGCGCCGTGATCTAGAATAATAAAGAATTGATAAACATCGTAGGAAATCGGCTGTACAATTTTTCTCCACGAACATCCGGTTATCTCCGCGCGATTTATTCGCGTCACGTATCTACATTACACGTTCGATCTCCGAGTGCGATTGCGAAATACCGCGGAAAACCGCGAAAGAGAGAGAGATCCGTCGGGTTTAGCGCGCCTTGACGGCAAAACGACGGTGGGAGACGGCAGTCATGAAAGGAGGACATGCTGCGCTACTGCTAGTCGAACAAAGATAAAAGCAAAGCGCGACAGCACGTGACCCGGTGGTAGGAGAAACCGAGACGAGAATCTGAGGGAAGAGAGAAAGAGAGAAATTCGAATGAATTGCAGCCTTCAGTGCAGCTCGGAGCCGCGTCAACGTGCGACTACGCTCTTCACGCAGCTACCAGCGTTCGATGTGCTTGCAGCGGCCCGATTCCGCGCGCGCGACGTACCTTACGGCCTCGTGTCGTCGGTAGCGCGGACATTTTCTACGCTCCGGCGAGAATGCGAATGGTGTGCTCGGTGCGACAAGTAAGTGCGTTTTTAGATCATCACAATAGACAAACTGGTTTTCCGCTCGGCGGAATGCGGCTTGGATTTCCTCGGGGCAGAATTTTCACGCGCGACTTTCACCGCAATATGGCCCGATACTGTGTATAATGTGGCTACTTGCATTGTTTTGGATTAGGCAACGGCGCTGGTGGAACGGACGTGTGTTGTGTGTGCTATTATACACTCATTCAGAACGAGAACGAGTTATTTATGACGTTTGAGAAATACCGTTTCACGGGTGGACTGTATATTTGCCAATTCGCGGATTTTATTGTTAAACTTCGACATTCGGCGGTACCGATTCCTTATCTTAACGGGAAGAGTCCGTGCACGCAAGACATGTGCCTTAGGTAGCGACATATAATGACAAAGACACGTTATAAGGCATCAACATTATCTTTTATGATGCCGGCCATTTTTACAATTTGGCTATCTTATCGGGACGATTATTACGCGCAGCTAATTGTGTGTTAATGTCGGAAATAAGTAATTAATTAATTACGTAAGCGAGCGAGACAAGGAGAGACAGGGAGATACAGGGAGAGACACAGAGAGACACGGAGAAACAGAGAGAGACAGGGAGAGACACTGAGAGACAGAGAGAGAGAGAGGGAGGGAGAAAGGGGGGATACAAGAGTAATTGTATTTCCATGCCACTAATCGAATTGTGTTTATCGCTTTCCCTTGTTCTCCGCGAAATCGCTTGATTACGCCCGAAAGCTTTATACGGTTAAATAAACTTTGATCAGTGAATAAATCGCGCGTGAGTTTTTATCGTGGGAAAATTGTCGCACACCGGATGCCTATTCCGGCGACCAGCACGCATTGTCACCATTTCACGCGCCGGGCATTAGAAACGGACGTGGAATTAAAAAAAACAGAGAGAGAGAGAGAGAGAGAGAACGCCTTAACGGGGGGGAATATCGCCGCGCGCCAATTCTACATTCTTAAGGAATTCCGTTGTCCCGCTCGACCGATTCGGTTATTCATGGTTGCGTTAAATCTTAAAGCGACGGTCTCGTGCAATATTCACGGCGGGGACGAGAGAGATGCAATCCAACCGAGTCGAACACCGACACATTCCGAAGCCTTGACTTGACACTGGCGATAAGGGCATATCGATATTCGTGCCATGTCTGGCCTGCATTGTTAGGTACAATAATTCTCAGGTCTAAAAATTCCATCGTGGAACTCGTGTAGCGACGACCTCTAACCCGAGACGATCTTTTCGGGACTTAACACTTTTATCTAGCAACTTTTTTTTCTTTAAGACCTATCGGATAGACGAGCCAGTGGATTGACTATCGTCAGAATTTCTAGAGATATCGTGGCTGACTATACCGTCGTATGGAAGAGGAGACGCGAGGAAAATTCCATTGATTACGCAATCAATGGAATATGTAATTTTAAATAATCTCACCTGCGCGCAGTTAAAAAAGATTGTGGTTCTAGCGGAAGCCGGTAGAAAATCTCGCAGCGGCCAGGATCGTGTTGCAGACGTGATCTTCCTGCCGCCAATGATTTCTCTATCGGTTCATGGATTTGTAAAAAGTTCCTCCGCCCGTCTTTTTCTCGCCCGTTTGCCTGCTAGGTCACAGGTTCGCGCGTCGTCAGGAACGAATAGTGACTTCCTAAGATCTGGGAACAATAAGTTTGTGCGGGCTTCGAGAGCAGAGAGCCAAAGTTCTCTCTCTCCTTTCTTCTGTACGTGTAATTTTTCACGAAACCCGCAGAAATATTTCTGAATAAAAATTATCATACGGGGACGGCGTTGCGAGCCTAAAGCTGACGTTACCATAAGCGTCACCTGAATTTAACTGATGGATGGATTTTGTGTCATTTCTAAAGACTGTCCTAAGAACGAGCTGTAGAACGCGTTAAGTCGCAGTTAACTCCAGCTGACGTTTCAGCTGGAAATTGTCGATAGCTCAATTTTAGATAATGGTTTCTATCTACGTTCCGATGTCCTTGCGTAACGTAAAGGAAGCGGCGCTATCCTTCCAACTATCGCCAAGAATAAGCGGGTCGCGACGGTTTCTTCTTCTTATTTACTTTTTTCAATTTCACAGTTTAATCGCATTAAACTTGTGCTCCTTTTAACGTGACTTTCCCGGGTGTAAAATAATCGTCGCGTCACGAAGAGATTGAGGCGTTAAGAGACGTATCGACAACAGTGCTGGAGTCGGAGCTAATAATCGTACATCGGATTTCGTTATCTCGCGACGACGGCGATACATAATCGACGAGATACTCCAGGGGACAATCTTGGCCCGGCGAAGCTAATGGTTTGGTCGTTTGTTACAGGTTCCTAGCACTCGCCGCCTTGTACCGGGCCCGATACAAATCCAATCGATCGGAGGGAGGGAGGGATCCCTCTGAAGACGCGATACGTCGGTGCTCCGTACCCGCGGTGGAAAATTGGGATTTCCACCGCGCCCGTGTATCAACACCCCCTTTTTCCCTTCCCCGTGTTGTTTCGCCGTCCCCTCCCGACGCAGCGTCGCGAGGCGATCTCTCGATAGCTGATAGATCGGACTCACGGAGTTCTTTCTTCGGCGAGAGCGAGGCGTGGAGCAGGTGCGAGACGAAACGAGTCGTGTCGTGATATATCATCGCCAGGCACAATGGCTTGCGAATTCTTTAAGGTGAGTCTGTATTTCCTTCATCTATGATAGATGGCCTGTTTCGGAGAGAGAAAGCTCCGCGTACTGCGAATACAATACATCGGTCATTAAGAGTAAAACGGTTCTGTGCGCGGAAATCCCCGAAACCTCGCGTACACCTCGCGACGTACCACCTGGCCCGGTACAGAGGGCTATTTTCGTATCGTCGTTAAAAAGGGACCGACGTTGAATCATTACGCGGGAAAGTTTTGGAGCGCGAGCGGAGAGTCACTAAGTCTGTAATTTGTCCTCTTTAAATATGAAGCCCTGTCTGCCTGCGCGCGAGTCCCTACAAAGTGGACCTTACAAATTACGGGCTTCCATCACCGCGGCAATCCTTGCATACGCTACACGATGATTCAGCCCTATTTCCTTATCGCTGCTCGGCTACCGCCGGGACATGCGTCCCGGGGCCGAGAATGGTTTTACTCGCAATGACCGCTTGCTACTGTCATTCGTAAAAATATCGCCCTTTTTCCTCTCGAAACACTCGAGGGTGCCATTCGATGTTGCGCGGCGTGCAATCGAATGCGTCTAGAAGGTGGAAGGCGTTTACATTTGGAGTTAATTTGCCGCGGTGCATTCTTAGGATGACGGTTCGCCCCCCTTGTAATTCGCCTGCAGGCGACAACCGCTCGCGGCTCCCGTCCTCGTCGCTGCAAGTCATTTAGCGGCCGTCCGAATGTGATGAGTTTAGTTTGTTTCCGTCTACATCCCTACGGGCGGGGGACAACTTCCGCTCCGCCGGGATCGTACTTTGGAAGGCAAACGCTATTATTTCAGTTATCCGTTACCTCGCACGACGTCTCATATCATTAGTAACGCGAGCGAGAAAGCCGCTCGCGGGGCGATAGCAGCGATGGCAACGGTAGCAGCGGCAGCAACGGCGGCAGCAACAGCAACGGTAGCGGCATCACGTGCTGCTGCACACTTTGTATGCGCATCGCCGCGCGTAAACTCCCCGTGAATTATTTCTTCGCGTCGTCTGCCGTCGCAGACGGCCGTTGCCGGGCGCACACATATCTCCTGAAATACCTTCTATTAATTAATAAATACGCGCGCGCCCGCCGAATACGTCGCAGACGCTCTGCGAGATTTCATTTTGAGGAGAGTAAGCAACGCCGACTGGAGTCGACATTTTGCCAATTAGCGAGGTATCGCTGCCATCGAGATATTCCGTATCGCGTTGGCTCTTTACGGCGCGACTGCGAATACGCATTGTTTTTCGCCGTACCCGCGCATTTTGTCGGCTCCGTCTCGCCAAATGTCTCTGCGTTACAAATTTTGAATGATCGCAGACGAGCGACCGCTGCGAGTCACGAAAGAGTCGCCATCGGCACCGTATAGAATCGTTAATTGTCGCGCCGGGCGCGCAAACGAGAGGAAAATAGATAAAATAAAAAAAAGTAAAGAGGAGAGCGAGATCGAGAGCCCATCCTGTCACGGCATCCGTCTCTGTCTTATGGGCGCAGCTTGAACGATGGCCGATTCACGCGGCTTCAAGCCAATAAACCAGTTGTGGCAGAGCGCGACAGCGACGGATCAGGATTCGGAGTGTCTCTACGAGGAGATCCCGGGCCGGTCCCAGGATACGGACCGGCCGGCTGGTGCCGCCGTTGGGCAGCAGGGGGAGGAGGAAGAGCAGCAGGAGGAGGAGAACGTCGGCGGTAGCAGGAGGAGCCTCGACTTCGGGGTTCAGGTTGGAGATAGCAGCGACTTCTGGGGTGAATCGGGCCGGGAGGAGATCGTCGCCAGGGGTGGCACCATCCCCCGTAGCAGGACCGACGGCGGCGCGAGATCGCGCAGCGGTTCGGTCGATCGGCGGTTGTCGGATCGTGCGCGCCAGCGGGACATCTTCGTCAGGGTGGAGGAGGAGCGCTATGCCGCGCGCAGGACCCACGTGGAGTCCGGTACAGGCGCCATACTGCCGCCTCCTGCGGCTACCGGCCACAAGCTGACCAGGGGGCGAGCGAGCGCTAGCAACACCGTCGCCCGGTACTTGCATTCGGCCAGCACCAACGCCTCGGCGGCGCACTACCATCACCACCATCACGGACTGCACGGCCAGTATCCGCCCGGCGGCAGGACGACCGGCAGGCAACATCGCCATCATCACCATAGTCGCGGCTCGTACAGTAATGAGACGCAGGAAGAGGTACAGGAGGACGATGAAGCCACTCTACGGGAGTTGCTCGTAAGGTACGTTCTACGTACGCGGTAGACGACGGGTCTCCTCACCCTCTCTCGCTCCTCAATCCCTCAGTTGTCGGTGTACACCACTCTGAATCATCGGTTATCACGTTATCGATACAACTTCCGTACCACACCACGCCAGGAGGAAGAAGAATCGTTGTTCGAAGTTTTGTTGATGAGATACGAGCCGTTGGACGATTATTGCATTCTCCTCTCTCTCTCGTCTTGAGAAGCTGGAGGATCTGTAATGCACAATCCAGTTATGTCGCACACCACGTTGCTTTCTTACGATTGTAAAGAGAAAGATTTACGGTTTTACGTTACGCCAAAGGATAATTATCCTTGAAATGTGGCTCGTTATTGCTGATTTATACAATTATTCCGGGCTCGTGTAACCATCGAAAAAGAGAACCCAACAAGGCTTTCATAACAACCAGATGTCAAAACACTAATTATCCAAAGGACAATTGGCGTCGCCACCGATGTCTCTAAGAATTATCTGGATTGTTGAACGTTGGGCAGCGCCGACAGAAGTTTGCGAAGGATCTGCGCCATCGCGAACTCCTGTCAGCGGCCGTAACGTTGCAAACTATTCGCGGCTTTTTGCAAAAATGTCCCACTTATATGACTATGAAAATCAGATTCAAATGGTTAAAAGCTTACCAGTATTTCGCATTGTTCGTGCCAGTTGAATTGTTAAGCTTCCACGACCGCACACCGGTTTCGACGATTCAAAAATAACATGTAAAATTAAGGGAATTGCATTTCCGATGTTGCACATAATCTCTTTTCTTCGACCACTGCGGTCGTGGAGGATTAACACCGCGAATGTTGCGAGCGAATGTGTTAAAGAATTTCTATTTAAAATATTATTCTAACATAGTCTAGCCTTTTAGAGTTCTGTATTGACTTTCACATTAGTAGTGACCTCTTTTTAGGGCCTTGTATAGAAATCGTACTTTACTCTTTCCACGACGAGTGAAGCGTAGCAAGTTTTCCTTTTTTAGTCTCTATACCTATCGCCTAAATCTGACATGGCACGATAGAGTCACCATTACTCGAACGTTCAACTGCGGAGTGATTTATTCTCGATCTGCTCTATTTCGAACATTGTTCTTTTGACCGCAGTTATATAAGTCGCATATTTTTAAACCCCGATCGGACAATCGCGTGTCCCTCGTTCGATAAAATTATGATGAAGAACAGTCTGTGCGATTAAATAATGGAGAGACACGAACACCCGTGCGCAACATAGGGGCGAAGGGCATATTAATTATGATTATCTAAAACAAAGCAAATTAATTATGTGCATATGTATATGAACAATTATCTCGTTTATCCGGTATCAAATATACCTTCTTGTTATCGGTTGAATTCGGTTATTTCAACACGCTCGTCCGCCTGGTTCGCATAATGGGGGCTCCATCGTGCTAATGTTAACAGTCACGAGAGACTTGGCCCTTTGAATCTCTCACGAGTAACTTAGCTTAGTACCTCCGGTAGAGCGGCGTGTATGAGCTCTCGAGACTCGCATACCAATCAAGGGGACACTCCTCGCTCTCTTTTGTCCGCTGTGTTAAAGCGCGCCCTCCCGCCATCCCCCGAATCGATAACACTTATTTTATCGATCATATAAGCTTTGCCACTGACGAAAACGACTTTTACGACCGTAAACCATTCCATGAACATCGTTCTCTCGAGAACCTAACTGTGTTGCAAATGCATCCAGGTAATTCCGGCCTAAGTGGCGGTGCCTTTACCTTATGACAAACACGCGCCGGCGAAAAAAAAAGAAAGAAAGAAAAGAGGAAAAAGGAAGAAGAAGAAAGAAACGGACGTCTTTCCCGCTTATTATTTTTATATAGACTCTCTATGTATCCGAGAATGCAATGCAAGGCTTTGTGCCATGCCATTCATCATTTATACATGAATCACACTCGCTCTTAAACTTATTCTTGTACATACTACACACCCTCGGTCTCATAACAGGTCGACGGTCAGACACTACCGATATATACCGTTGTTACTTGAATTTTTTGGCTGCGGCGCTCGCAGGCTTACCACTGATTGCTCATTCCATTCGAAAATCATGTTTCCCTCTCGAAGTCAGGTGCACAAATAAGCCCGCAATAGCACCGCTAGAGCTCGAAACGAGGAGAGTGAAGAACCGGAGAGCCGGTAATGGCATCCGGTTTATATACGGCATATATACCGGGACACAGGCAATTAGCTCTCAACGAAGCGACCCGCGATGAAATTCCCGTTGTGCCATCGGTAAAAGAGTCGCGATTGCAACGAAATTACCCACGTAATTGTAAAAAAATGTTGCGCATGAGGAGGAAAAGAAGAGTATCCTAATCCGTTGACGTAACAGATGGGAGTTGCGGATTTCGCTGCAACAATTTGTGTGCGTTCCAGGTATCTCAAATTGTCACTCACTTTTGTGCCAACGCAAATTAGTTAATCACGAGCACGATCCTCCTCAGCCTCAGCCGAGGACCGCGCGTGTCGTAGTCCCCCGTAAAAGACGACGCACCATCTACCTTGTTGCTCGATGTGCCGTCGCTGTGACTTATTTGTGTGCGTGTCTCGTTCTCTTTATCACACTTCATGAGGTCATGCTGATTTTTTGTAAATTATTTTGCCGACTGTTCGTTCCGCATAAAGTGATGGGCCATTCGAATTGTGCAAGCTCGCTTGTGGACGCGGGCGGCTAGGCAGGGGTGAGTAAGCTGGCGGTGCGTCGCATGGTGATGTGCGAAAGGTCTCCCTTTCACACGTGACGGCTCCGTCTTCTTTTTTTTCTTTTTTTTTAAATATATATACATATATATAGAAGCGAATTGGACGTCACGGTTACTAAATGCGAGCGAATATATCATTATGACATGATTTTATGACTGAACCACGACTGTGTTTCCAAACTAGGTAAAGTTTTACAGAGTGAGATAAGAGAGGAGGCAGGGGCGGGCTTCGTCGGGCCTTATACCCCCTCCCGCCGTATACGTTACCGTTGTGGACAACCACTTGACAACAAGCAGTTCAGAGTCAATTGATTGGATTTGGTGGATAATCCAACGTACGTACATATGTCGTATGTGAACAAAGCAAAGAACAAATAGATCTCTGTGAGAATAAGACGAAAACTGAATCAAGAGGAGTGAGTGGGGAGGCATAGAGGCTACTGTAGTTTCGGAACACAGCCATGGTCTCCCTACCTCCCAGGTACATGACAACATCATCACTGCTCTCTCTCTCTTTCTCTCTCTCTCTCTCTCTCTCTCTCTCTCTCTCTCTCTCTCTCTCTCTCTCTCTCTCTCTCTCTCTCTCTCTCTCTGCCCCGCTCTTTCTCTCCCTTGTCTTTGTCTTTATGTACACGTATCAAAAATAGAATTGTACCACTTTTGGTTATGCTTCTTCGTTAAACCGTAAAGTACAGTCAATTATCACGATCATTAATCTCTCGACCTGTGGATGCGTACGTCATTAGCTGCACTCGTTCCTGAATGCGTTTCTCGAATGGATTCTTGGGATGCTTATTGAAGCCTCGATACCTCGATCCCCCGCCTTTCTCAAACCTGTTTTTTTTCCCCAGCTATTCGGCTAGACAGGTGGTGCGGTCCTTTGCTTGATAAGTGTACATACCTCCGTCTCTCTATGTCTATCTACCCTTCTGTCTTCTTCCTACGTCTTTTACTTTCCATCTCATCTACCCGCGCCTTCGAATCATGTGCTCATTCATTTCTGCTGTCACCTATCGCTCATCATGTATCTTAGAAAAAGAAAACAGAATTTTCGGTCTCTCTTTCTCTCGCTCTATTACATTCTCATCTTAAGTCACCCTTTCTGCTTGGCTGTGCACATCGATCGATGAGTTTGCCAATTCACCGAATCGTTCGAAAACCTCATAATCCTTCACGGTACGTTTTGTACACGTAGAGTGCGTGCGAGATATCAGTCATTTTTCATTCACTTGCACATTCACGCATCATGGCCATGATAAAAGTAATTGCATACAGGAGAGAGGCGGTACAAAGGCGATACGGTTAGGTTCGCGAGGTCCTAGACTTTTCACGGACGGAGAGTATAATCATGCCGACGTTTTCAGCAAATATTGCGGCACTTATATCTACTTATGTCTGTCTACACACACGCGAATTCACAAACTTCCATCTAATATGTGCACAGCTGCGAAGAATATATTTGTATTCATATCTTACATATATATACTATATTACCACTGTAGTGTCTTCACACTCACCACACACACCCTAGACGTGCTTTTAGTGGCGTTTGTGTTTTGTCTGCTATCGTTTTCTGCAATTTGACATATTTATTACATAATATTGTATACTATATAGAGAGAGAGCCGATTGTTCATATATATATATATTTATAAAATGTATATATATATAGCTGTCTGTTGACGTATTATTATATTACAACATCTACCCAACATTTCCCATGGCTGCCGAGCTAACGCCGGCTCGCCGCGCTTTCGAGCTCTCGGGGGTGAAGGTATTCCGCACTTTGCACCTGTCGAATCGTTTCTCTTTCATTCTACACAACGTCCTCATACTTTAAGTTAACGCGGTATAGATACCATATGCACATAAAACGCGCCGCGCTAAACGGTCTCGCAGGCGGAGAGGCTCGGCAGTTAAGCGCGGAGGTAGTTGGACTTAACTTAGGGATCTAGGCAATAGCTCTAGCCTTGAACGTCTAGTGTCAATGTGCTCGGCAATATTGTCGATCCGCTCTCCCGTACGAATCAGCGAGATTCACGCGGGGATTATGTGTGTGGGGACAGTCTGCAGAAACAGGTCAGCGTTATGAGTATGAACCTGAGTGCCAAGCTGGACGAGCTGCAGCGGGGTGACCGCCAGCTGGAGACCACCGTCGCTCTCTGTGAGATCCGCACGCAGCTGCAGGAGCTCACGAAGAGCGTAGAGTCGTGTCAGAGCGAGGTCAGCGAGGTGAAACGGGACATGGTCACGATTAAGGTACTCTTTATCTGACCCGCGTCTATTTTTCGCGATTTAGATCGATTTATCTAAAGTGATCTCAATTTTGGATATCGAGACGGACTGGGATGCACGAATGAAAATCTCGCTTTAAACGGGATTGAATTAACGCTTTACTCAAAGTAGAATGCGTTTATTTAAGGGGCCATTTCTTTTAAACTAGATATTGTATCAATATTGACGTTAAATGTGAAAAATGCATCTTAATATCTCTTTAAAATACGACAAAAGAATAGCCACGAGACGATTCCATAATTTTTCCCAACAGTAAAAAAAAACAATAAAAAATTCGAAGAGACTGTTTGCTTTATTTATCTAAAAGTAAAGATTGCAGCATAATAATATTAATACGTCATATTGCGATAGTTCGATACGCGTAAGAGACGAACCGATAAGTCACCGCGTATCAGTCGAGAAAACCGAGGGAAAAAGATTAAAGTTACATAGATTAATAGCAAGTTTCATGCCTAAGAATATAAATTCTTTGCGTTATTGAAAGAGCGTTTTACCGCTCTTTCAATAATGTAAAAATTGCATTTGGTATGTACGGAGGTACTTGAGGTGTTCTTTTTCTTGACACGCAGCAAGAACTAGATACGGTACAGCAGGTCAAGGAAGAGATAGAGGAATTACGAGAGTACGTGAATCGACTGGAAGAACACTCCCATCGGCGGAAACTTAGGCTCTTGGAGCAGGTGATTTCTGGCGTTAGATAATGCTGCTTTTCTTTATCTTGTCTACTTTCGTTACGCTTAAGAACTTGAGTTGCTATCGTCACGGATGATCGTGTATGTGTGCGTGTTTTAATTTTTTTTAAGTGATTTATGATTTTTTTTTATTTCTTCAGCGTTGTACGGAGTCTCACCGACAGCGCGTGTACGATGCTGTTAATAAAATTGTGAAATAACCCTGTACGCTCTTGCATTTTTATTTTATTTTGCATTTACGATGCATCCCGTTAGCGGCACTTCCTTCCCTCTTATTATTTACATCGCATATGTGGCTGTACCGAATGCTACGTACGTAACGCACATTGGCAATATGTACGTCGACAATTATATTTCATACGCAAACGATAAGTCCGGGTATTTACAGGGACTGACGCTTTTCCTGTCGTACGCGATACTAGCAGCCGTATTGGGAATGTTGCAGTTTGGATACAACACTGGAGTGATTAACGCGCCTGAAGTGGTACGTCTATCAACGTAAAGTCACGGCTCTGTGTGGTATACGCGTCTCAAACAATTCTGATGAGCGAAACGCTTGCATAATATATTGTGTTGAAATTGTTTGCAGAATATAGAGAATTTTATGAAAGATGTGTACAAGGATAGATATGGGGAGGACATTTCGGACGATTCTGTTAAGACGTTGTACTCCGTGGCCGTAAGCATATTCGCGATCGGTGGTATGGTGGGTGGTTTCAGCGGAGGGACAATTGCCAACAGATTTGGCAGGTCGGTGCCTGATTCCGCAGTATCGCATTAGCCTCGCACGATCTTAACGAGAGGCCAGTGCTTTCCAAATTATACTACCTTATTTTCATTAAATTATAATACTCGCGTTTTCTCTCCCATGGTCTGTCTTTCGAACCGGTATTTTTGATAAATAAATACGTTATAATTCGATATTACGCAGAATTTTTAATAATACTTGGTAACGTTCCCGTAATTTGGAAATCTCTGGGAGAATAATGACTGTTGCATATAATTGTAAAATGGAAAGAGACAGAAATTAATATTGGCCTTCTGCCTTGAATCGTAGAAAGGGAGGCTTACTGCTAAACAACGTGCTGGGCATCGTGGGGGCGTGCCTGATGGGTTTCACGAAGCTCGCCGAGTCGTACGAGATGTTGTTCTTTGGACGGTTCATCATCGGTGTCAATTGTGGCTTGAACACCTCGTTGGTTCCCATGTACATATCGGAAATAGCGCCATTGAACCTGAGAGGCGGCCTGGGCACGGTGAACCAGCTCGCTGTTACGGTGGGCCTCCTGGTCTCCCAGGTGCTGGGCATCGAGCAAATCCTTGGAACAAACGAGGGTTGGCCCGTTCTCTTAGGACTAGCTATCTGTCCTGCCATTCTACAGCTACTGCTGCTTCCAGTTTGCCCGGAATCTCCAAGGTGTGTGTCGGAAATAATGTAGAATTGTAGATATAAGTAATCTTGCTTCTCCGAATGTTCTCAAGTAGATTCCTCGAACAGCTCGATCGGGGGATTCAACGATAATAAAATACGCGTCCACGATTTTCTATATACCATACGGTTTCTTGATTTGTATTGTAATTGACGTGTGCGCAAGCGTTACCACAGTCTATTAATGCAAGAAAAATTATTTCAGATATTTGCTCATTACTAAACAGTGGGAGGAGGAGGCTCGGAAAGCTTTGAGAAGGTTGAGAGCCAGTAACCAAGTAGAAGAAGACATTGAGGAGATGAGAGCGGAGGAACGAGCTCAACAAGCTGAGTCCACGATATCGATGACAGAGCTTATATGCAGTCCAACTTTAAGAGCACCTCTCGTTATTGGTGTGGTTATGCAACTTTCGCAGCAGCTTTCGGGTATCAATGCCGTAAGTAACTATTTCCCTCCCGTTTTCATCTCGTTAATCACAATTTCCTTAATTAGAGTGACCTGATTGAGAATTCTTGCGCCTTCCAGGTATTTTATTATTCCACGAATCTGTTCACTAGTTCTGGTTTAACGGATGAGAGTGCCAAGTTTGCAACCATTGGCATAGGTGCCATCATGGTTTGTATGACGCTAGTGTCCATCCCACTCATGGATAGGACAGGAAGGCGTACGTTGCACTTGTACGGTCTCGGTGGCATGTTTATCTTTTCAATATTCATCACAATTTCGTTTCTCATAAAGGTGAGTTGAAATTTTAGCGCGCTCTCATCAGATGTGTTATTATTTATCGTACTTGTTTTAATGCTAAACTGTAGCGAGCAATTTAACGTTGAAATTTTCTTGTTGCTTGACAATTTGTAGTGTTGTCTGAAGAATGATAATTCAATATTACTGGAATATTTGGATACTGATCTTTTTCGCAAATATTCATTATATGAGCTTTTGTTAATTAAAAGTACAACTTGTATATATATATTAATTATAAGAGGGTGAACTGCCAGGAATCTGGAAGATCTCAAAATCGTAGAGACGTATGTTTTCTTTTCGCATTGAATTAGATTCTTCAAAGAGCTTTAAAAATTTTAAACAAAATCAGATTTCCTTTAACTTCAATTTTGACAAATTTTTAATAAAATAGTTTGTATCGTTCTATTTTTGGAAATGTATCCGATGGGAGATGGAGATTTCATTGACAATGACAAATTTATTCGTTGATACCTCTCCGTACTGTTAAGAACTGTGCTTTACTCAGGAAAATCGCATCACAAAGAACGTGAATTGCTACGTATCTGTGCTTTGACACTTTATGCACCTTGGCGAAAGGTGTATTTAACACTTTGTTCACAGCTGGAGTGCGGCACTGCACCGACAGTGAGAATTCACCATTATATCTATACGAATTTGCATCACAGAATCGACTCATTTTAATTTCTCCCCGCCATTCATGTAGCCAATAAGTCACGTCCTTTGCCCGCATGCCGTTTTTTTTTCATTTGCGTCGTAGAGACTTTACATTTCGATACATGGACACGTATACGTGCACTACGTGTATAAATTTTTCATTGAAACAATTTTCCAAGCTACGAGAACATTTTTAACAATTGTTTTGTTCGTTTAATGTTAAATGAGTCTCCTAGCTAGACGTGTGATTAATAAAACAAAATTTTGAGAGGAGACGTCAAGTGTCGCATGTATCGTATATCGCACGCCGTTTTGTTCTCTCTGGCTTACTAGTAGTTTTGCTTTTCGATAATCCGCTTCCTTCCCTCCCCTTCACTACTAACGACCTCTTTCGTGACTGTCTGGAGGAGATATTTACTTCCCGTTTATTAATCAGCCTATGTTCTCTACTTGGCTCAAACCTGTCACTCTCTATGTATCACATTACATCAACAATTAACATGTTACGCGCGTAGTCTCTAATATACATATATCAATTATCTCCGTTATGTGTAAAATTTAACGGTTCTTCAGCTGCTGAAGACCCGTTAAACGTTTAGCACCTTTCATACGTTATGGCATTCGAAGACTAATTTTCGGTATTGTTTCCCGGTAGGCAATCACTTGTACTGATAATTACAAGAGCCGTCGTGTACAAATTTGCATCTCGCCGAAATTATGAGAACGGTTGTTTTCACGTAGGGGAAATTATTTAAGGAAAGATCTGTACGGCTATCGAATGAATTAAATACTAAGATATCCCGATTCGAGATTGCTTGCACATGAATGTCCCGTGCGTACGCGACTAATCGCATTATCTATACTCTAATTGAGGTCAAAGCAAATCCTGGCACTCATCATGGAAAGCAGCGTACCGTGCTTCACCGCTTAACGAGAGATTGTACTGTACATAACAAGGCACTCCGTCATTATACAAAATACTTTGCCGCAATCACTTTGTCAATGCCAATGCCTTTCATTACACAGGGTTGAGCTGCGCACCGCATGCGGCATTACAAATTATTACGCATACGTGTTATCCGAGTTTTTTTCGATTAAGTTTCTGGCCTGCCGTTTTTTTTTATTTTTCCTGGGGCTCCTCCAGCTGCTCAGGAAAGAAGAACACGTTTCTACTGCCTGATAGGAGTTCTTCGGCTATGTGCAGGAAATGATCGACTGGATGTCCTACATCTCGGTGGTGTCGACCCTGTGCTTCGTCGTGTTCTTCGCCGTGGGGCCCGGATCCATACCCTGGATGATCACGGCGGAACTGTTCTCGCAAGGCCCTAGACCCGCCGCCATGTCCATCGCGGTTCTCGTCAATTGGATGGCTAATTTTTTGGTTGGCATCGGTTTTCCAAGCATGAAGGTAAGATACGACAAAATTGCCGATTCCTTTTGAGCGAATTGCCTTCGTTCGCGAGACGAAGAATTATATAATCGAATGATTGCAAATAATTGAACGGAAAAGTACGCTAACGTTACACATAATTGCCGCATTAACATTACTTGGAGCGTAACGGATTGCCTAGGGCGTAATCGCGTTGGGTGCCTCATATAAACTTGCGGCGCGCGCGCGTTTGTGTGTTACAGAGTAGCCTTGAAAACTACACGTTCCTACCGTTCAGTGCATTTCTAGCCATCTTCTGGATCTTCACCTACAAGAAGGTTCCTGAGACCAAGAATAAAACATTCGAAGAGATTCTAGCTTTATTCAGGCATGGTAACGACAGGTATGCAGCACATAAGCAACTTACTACCTTCCCCAGTACGTACCATAATAGCAAAATGTTATATACATAGTTGGGTATATTCTGCATCCGCCTCTCTTTAGTTTCTTTCAAAAGGAGGTCTCTGGTATATCTATAGACATGTATATACGTATGTATAGCTTAAATCCGCGATAGCCCCTCCCCCCCCCCTCTCTCAATCTGTATCCCGTTTCTTTTTTAACTCGACTCATATTGGGTACGTTTTCAAGTTAGGCAAAGGAATCGAAATTCACACTTTCGAACTAATAAACCGCACAATTTATCAACCGTTAATTGCACGAGGAGAAGAGAGTTTTAGAAAGATTTAGATAAACTTATCCTATATGCCGTGTACAATGTACTGTTATCACATCCGTCCGAACGTTCGTCCGTCCGTCTATATTCGATAACGAAAAGCTATTCGTTATACTTGTAATAGGGAAATTTCTGAAATCTTGAAGAAAGAATTTTATAATTTATTAATACGATTAATATATATTCTCTCTATTGTATTATAATTCTATCTATTCCCGGGATAGTGCATTACGCTACGCATTTTTGCATGCATCGCTGCTTGTTCGAAGCAATAACAGGAATTGAACTGTGATAAAATTTCATTTTTTTAGGGAGAGGAATTAAGTTCTACTTGTACGGGAACATTATTTGTACATATTTAAGTACAGGCTAAAGTAGTTTGTAAATTTCGCCTTCAACATTCGTCACGTGCTTGGTTTCTCTTTATTGCAAATCCCGATATTTCCAAGTCCTTTCGTTTAAGTCGTTGCAAGGAAAGTATGTACATTTTTACATATATTTACGAATAAGACGCAACACTAATCGATAGTAAGTAGAAGAGATAACGTGCACGACATTGCGAGTCATGTAACGAGATTATTGTACGAGAAAAGCGTAAAAAAAAGTGGAGCAGTATCCGTAGGTTATTAGTTTTTGAAAAGTGTAAAACACCACAGAACGTAATTCTATCTCATTTGCGGAATATTGCGAACCAAGTACAAATCAGCCTATCTCGCTGTTGATCCTCTTAGCAGTTCAGACGATATTCTGTTAGATTTCCGGGAGAGGATCGCGAGAAAAACGCGCGTCCGTTCTGTTCGGCATTAGAAAGACCATCGGACATGTGAAACGCCGATTTATTTGAGTTCTCAAACGGCATTGCGATCCCTCTCAGATTATGTGTAAGAGACAAGCTATCCGTTCGAGTCGCGAGTTGGACATTTCGCTGTCTTATTGTTATATTTTCAAGGCCAAATGGATATATTCTGTTTGTTTAACGTTTACTCTGTACATGTATCATTTTAATAAATCAATTATTTCATGGTTCTCTGGATAACTGGATAATTTTCGTTGATTTTCCGTGTTTCGTTACTACGATGACCGACTACTGTGTTCGATATATCGTAACTGTGCTTTCTGTGTTATTCGGAGCAGGAGCAGCTTGCGGGACAGCAGACTTTATGGGTGAGTCCTGCTACTACACATTTCCTGTTACTGTGGTGGCTTTGTTACGAGATATATTATACCGAACATACCGATTACTACTTAACTGCATGAAGATAAATGACCAAAGACACCACTAGTTACATCCAAAAGAGGGATTATTTTTTATGCGCTGAATAAAACACCCGTAATCCTTCAGTGTGCAAGTAAAATATCTTTCTCCGCAAAAAAAGAAAGCTGGCTTAAAGCCGTCTCACACAGATGTCGGGAAGCATTAAAATGCAGAAGAGAGGCAGAAGACAAATCGAAATAAGCATCCTCTCCTGTCTCTTCTTGTCTCGCCATTCTTACTTCGCGTATCGTCGCTTGGGAGACACGGTTACGCGAACGACCGCTGGTGAAACTGTTTAAAAAATAATCCTGACCCGGCCACGCGATTACCATGACTTTAATCCAAAGGCCTGGCATGTCGAAACATCTTTACTATCAGCTAATGCGAGTCTCCGTCTCTTATTACTGCGCAAACAGTCAGGCTGGCCAAGAGAAACCAGATATACATACATATAGCTGCATGAACATAAGTTGTTACCATATATAAATTGTTCGTTTTTCTTTTGTGGAGATACATTTCACAGTTTCTAAAAGTTCGTCAGGGCTATTATGTAATCGATATACGTAACACTATATGCGCCGCGCGGTCACCCCGAGGACGACGTCCGCATAATTCCGCACTCTATCACCGCCGTTCGGGAACCCTATTTTTTTTTTACCTCGAATAAATTGTCGTGTTTACTATCTTTCCGATCGTATATCCGCGCATCTGCATACATCACGTATCCGGGAAACGCACGAGGAAACTTTTGCCTCCGCGTACGCCGCGGTTCAGCTCACACGTACATAACAGCCCCGATCACTTGACTTCCTCCTGGAGCCTTGTATTCTACAGCATGCTCCTTTTAGCGTACGTACAATGCCCAGTTAAATGTTTCGGCGACAGGCAGTCTTGGAACAGTTTTTTATGTCGATAGTTGGCACGAGATTTATGGCGCTGTACTGTGCGACTGCATGTTAGTGCTTACGTTACTGTTTGGCGTACCAAAGTGATTCCTGAGTTGTGTTACGAGATACGATACCACAAACGTGTTTGTGATCGCCGAGCCAGGATACTTCTGTAAATTTAACGCCCCACTTTCGCAATTTCTATTCGTAGAGCTGTGGCTTTTCTTCAAAGCGATCTGCCATTCGGAAAATAAGATTTGAAAATACGGCGCGCTAATTTCATATCGTCGCTGTTCGAAAAATTCCTTTTTTTTAACCCAATTAGAATCAATTTGAGTTCTAGTACTCTTTGGTAAAATTCTTGAAACGAGGATTCTAAAAAAAATTGCAATCATCTGACATGGAGTTAGAATTGTTGTAAAGTCTGTTTCTGAGAAATGTTTCAGGAACTCCAGAGATCTGGAGAGAGCCAGAAGTCCATCACAATTATATTGAAATCTTGAAAATGGAGAGTTAATTTTAACAGAAGCTGAACGAACGCGACAGAAATCGCCGCTTTGCATCGTTTTATACCGCCGTTCGTCGTCGTGTACACATCGCGGGCGATATAATTGCGTTTAATTAATTTCTGCGATGCCAGTCGGCAAGTTTTCCTTTATTTCGATCAGTGCAGCTCTGGATAAACTCGTATACCGAGACGTATTTTTGGTTTCCTTCTGGTTTTGTCTCCTTTACTTTTATTTTCGACCAAGGTTTTGCCGAAACATTCATCAACAATTTATGCAGGAATCCTCCCCGTCTGGGTAGCGAAGTCGATAGCTGATCATAATTTAGCGAAAATTTCTTCGATCTGTTTGGTTCGAGACGAGATAATTGAAAAAGCGTCAGCGTAACGTTATCGTGCTTATAATTGGATGGTAATTAATATTGGATCGAAGATAATGCATTGCGAGCTTTTTCGCGTTTTAACACGTTTGTATTTACCGCAGGAAAAGCTTTCGGAAGCGAAGAAATGGTGATGGAGAATTTAAGATATAAATATTAAGTGTTTTACTCACTCGCCTGTAAATTTGTTTGCTTAATGAGTAACAAACTAACAATACGATCGCTCTGCAGCTTGTAACAATGTTAAAGCAACTGTTTATGCTGAGTTGTATCTTGACAATCTGATTTAACTGGTCTTGCGTTAGCGCGTCACTCGACTTTCCTTTTATTTTACAGTTCTACCTATCTGTTGACTGGGAAAGGGGATGTAGTTGACCGCAGTTAGTGCAACTTGATAATCCGGTCCGTAGAATACTCTTTATCTTGCGATAAAGGGAAAAAATCTCGGGGCGGTAGAAGCTCAAGAAATTATTTGCTCGGCGAAAAATAATTATAAAACTTTACGCCGCGCGTGTAACGATTCGCTCTATTGAAGCCGACATGTTCAAAATTAGATTGAATTTTTAATAAGTAGCTTACTTATATATCGCTATGCTCTCAATTAGGATCTCAGCCTTAGACATAGATCGTGCGCGGAGAGAACTTTCTCTTAAAATTTACCCCGAAAATCAGATAATTGTGGGACGTTGTTCCACGATTACACGACTCTCAGGATAAATTTGAAGGGACAGTCCTCTCCGCGTACATACTTTATCTTGTGCATTCGTTTTATCGTTGAGACGTTTTATCGATTCTGACTGCTATTCGGAGAGTACGTTTTAGAGACGTCAAGCGAACGGTAGAGCTCGGCTGCGATAGTTGGAGATACGACGAGGACACGTTAGAGGGGGGGGGGGGGAAAGTTGAAAGGTTTTCTTTCTATTCGTCCGTGTAGGTTGCATCTTAGTGAACGAAACTCTTGTGACACGTGCGGATTCGCGCGAAAATAAATAGGATTTCTCCGACACCAAAGCTGAAACGATTCGAGGCTCGATTGCCATGTAACGTTGTTGTCTTACAGGGAAGAGGAGCTCGCCACTAACTCTAGCAAGGAGACCGTCCTATCTGACGCCACCACTGTCAACCATACCCACGCTACCGATAAGCTATAAATCTAAACGTTCATGAGAATACTCGTAATCAGCAATCGGCCGTTTATTCGGAACAAAAGACTGGCGCCTCAGTCGCAGACTGTTATTAATCTATACACACTGTTATATATCGGACGACACGAGAACTTGTAGTACTCACTATAGTGTGAAACTGTTAATCGATACGCATTGTGTAATTCGCGTAATAAACTTCGATCTCGAGACTGCTCGTTAGCATTATATATTAACGAATATTTCGGCATCACCGAATACGACCGTAAAATTTATGTTTGAATGCTGTAAAATAAATCTGTTCCTTTATTTAATTATCCGGATTGAGTTTCTTCCTGCCATTCGTGTTACGCCTGACGCGCGACGTACGATCGGGATCGTCTTTCATTTCCCGTGGCGAGTAGCGGCGGAGCGAAGCCGACGTGCGGCGACACCACCGCCGAGAAATCGTATCTTCTGCACTAAAAGATATGTAAATATATGTGTGTGTGTCTTATCATTTCGTTTGTCGAAATTACGGGCGTTTCGTTTGACCCTTCCGGTGGGAGATCGCCTCGATGAGTTTCCGTTGAGTGTAACTTGCCACACAGGCTGCCGAATAATAATGTTTGATTCTTAGCAAGTATATACGCCAATTTCTACTACACAGGCCAGTGAAAACGCTGTATAATAGTACAAGATTAGAAACTGTGAAATGAATCGTTACGTATACATATGCATTGCCGAGTGTAACACGCGCCGCATCCGCAGCTGCGGCAGCTACGCGATTCAAGATCCGTGAATCCGTCCTCGGCTAGTGGATCCACGGATCTCCGAATCCATGCCTCCGTGATTTTACGAATAATCGTTACGCGCGGCCATGGCGGAGGAGAGAAGTGAATTCAGTTTGCCCCAGGTTGACGGAAACGGTCAACAGTTTCGGGTTACCTAACGATAACTATCCACGTGTCTCATCCGAGACGGGGCTTACAGGAGCGCGGGGCGAGATCGTTTCTCTCGCATTTATTATCCCGTCCTGTAACGATCTCAGATCGCGCGATCTAAAGACGAATCTACATTTTCCCGTCGTAAATCTCGCATCTTTTAAGTTTCTCTTCGCATCTGTGTAGCTATTTTATCTTTCCTACATTTAATCATCAATCATTGTTCAAAATATCACGTATCATCGTATTTAATAATTCAGCTGATCACTGATTGCAGCATATGGTAACATCCGGCAAGTTCGTCAGTAAAATCGTAAATAACGGCGTTAGCTCGCTCCACGAGATTCGTGGCTCGTCGGACCCGAGCGGGAGCAATTAATATAAATGAACGGCACGAATGATATAAGATTAAGCCGCAAATTCGCCGTGTGTTTTGTACGCTGCGTATCGAGCCGGTGCTCCGAACAAGAATTTGTATAATGAGGAGAGAAAAGAACAAAAAAAAACAAAACAAAAGAATCAAAAACAAAAATGTGATTTAAAGAAGTGTGGAAATTTGGACAAGTCTCGCGTGATGTTTTACAGGAGCATGCTAAACTGTGTGAATGCATTAGAGGGACACATACCGCCAGCAGAGAGCGCAGCCCTGATGGTGGCAGAGGAGAAGCCACATCCTGATTCATGTAAGGCTTTAAAAAAAAAACCTGCCCAGAGCATCAATCACGATACATTGTAACATGATAATTTGTAATCCCTGTCATCTCTGTCCAAGACAAACAATTCTCTAAACGCGGAGGTCGCGATCGGGGTTGTCATTTTCTCACGGGACACGTGCTGCGATGATTAGGGGGGGTGATCAGGTGCTGTCGATTCGCCAGGCGGGCTCGGCTCCTGGCCATTTTCTCTCGTCGATACCACGAGTCGTGTCACTTTCTCGAGAGCTCTGACGTGCGCCCTGGCCGACCCTGTCGAACCCCGTCAAACTCGAAGCCGAACTTTTCAGAGTAGTCGTTTTTACCGCATTTAGATTTTCACATCTTCATAAGTCGCATATCACTTATTTCTCATGTTCGCCACACATTACGTTTACTTTCAATCATTTCACGTTTCACGCCTGATCACCTCATCAATCATGCATTAAATTGCCGCTACGTCTTTACGCGCGTGTCAAGGCACCGAATCTGAACGTTGCCGGCAATGCGCTGCAAACGGAAAATTTCACGAGCATCGACAACCGTGCGAGATCGATGCGGACGATCGAGTGTACATGGAATTGTTTGCCACGCGTCGCTTTACGCGCATATCCATCATTTTGCATGCCATAATGCCGTATATGTATGTTCGTAAGTTTTCCTCATTTGTAGTCTCATTGTGGAACATCTGTTTTGAATTTATTTGCGAACGTTTCTTTTCTGCTTTCAGTATAATTCAGAAAGTGCAGAGGCGTCAAAGTGCTGGTTATACGACAGTCAAACAATACATTGTGCCGCTTCGCGCTACGACAAGACACCTCGCGAGTGGTCATAGCGGGAACACTATTAAACTTTATTCACCTTTTCGCGTTGACGACACAAGCTAATTAGAAAAGAAAATACGACCAAGTAGATACCGGTGTGCTATACCGAGAGAGCTAGAACTGAAATTTCTTATCCGTCCGATGTTATTCACCCATTAGAACTGCACAAATACCTCCTCCAAGTCTTTCCGTCCTGCCTGCGAGGAAAATTGGACTCGACACTCTGAAACCTGTCTTTATCGATTCTCGACACGAAATACTTTCTCTCACTCTCGCATTCACGAACTTTCTTTTTCACTCGGCATATAACAGTTTACGTTGGACATTAATCTAGCGCTCTTACTTTAGCTACCTTTGTTTCACACTGCTTGGGTTTAGACATCCTCGTGACAGAAACTCGCTGTAATCTCCATTTAGAAGAGCTTATTTTTCTGACAGTACAGTCACGCGCGTTCACACGGCAATGAAAATACGCGCCACATGAGTCGTCGCACGCGAATCGACCGATCGAATAAGCTCAGAACAGTTGCCTTCCATTGCTAATTGAATGACTCTTGGCGATATCTCCCTCGCGATACTCCGTAATAAACCACAAACTACGTGCATCGGAACAATAAGCTCCACATATATCACACACATTTATTTATCGTCATCTCTGTGCAGAACACGACAGTTTTCCATCCTGTACCGTATCTACACTTTCGACTTAATTAACGCTCACGTAATTACACGAAACGAGAAGGTGGTAGACACTCTCACGTACTGCTTCGTTTCTACGAGTATTATATTATCGTATATTATGCGCTATCGACACTGGCCTTTGTAGTAGTTTAAAGGAAGGCAGGGGCCAATGTGAATATATGTATATTCCTCATTGACACATATTATACCGATATAGCATCTGCGAAGCAATCCCGGAGCGAGGATTTCTTCCGTTACGTAATGACTTCTTGGGCCAATGTACATACATATACTTGGCGTTGTTGTTAATCTTAGTACGACGCTGTACAATCAATTCTCGCAGCATGAATGGTGTAAGGGGCATGCGCGCATGAATGTAATCTCTATAGTGCGTAGGAGCCGAAGGTAATTTCAACTCCCGCGAGAGTTTCCCCCCGTTTCGGACACGTTTGGCTTTGAAAACTTTAAGTCACTCGGTCTCTCGTAATAAATTAATAACTGTAGCCAAGATAGCCGGAGGGAGTACACGAATATATTCTTATTAATGTACGAGGGAGTGTTTTCTTACAAATTAACAGCTCGCTATTATAACGTCCAGACAACTATAAGCGTGTAACAGACAACGGTAATATTATTCTACATTATTCCGCTCGGCATCTGGGGGGACTCGATGAAAAGATACTCGCAGTCAACGAGCGATATGTATTTTGCAAGTAGCGCGGAAACGCTGCTTAACTCGCGAATATCTATCGTATTTCGGGAAACGGGCAGGATCGTTTTAGCGCTAGTAACCTTCTTTTTGGCCAGTTCCTACAAGTGCGCCTAAATTGCATGGGATTAGCTCTGAGATTAAGAGTAGCGGCTACAAAGAAGGAGTTTGCTACACAACGCGCCGATTTCGAGAACGATTCCCATAACGCGAGGGCGAAGCGTCGCATTTTCCCCGCTGACGGGCCGGCCGCACTTTCGAAAGAACAAAGAGAGATTCTTGCGTCGCGGTGAAGATAAATTCGCCGCGAGCAGTAGAAGCTTGCTTGCTCGCTCGTCTCCTATGAGATACACATATCTGTCACACTTTTTAGCGATGTGTCCAGAAAGTAGTTGGCGAGTATCGACGTGTGACTGTGTCGCGCGCGTAGAGAGGAAGTCGCGTATCGTGAGATTAACGTGCACCCCACAGTTGTGTTTGCAGCTGGATCCGAGCGCTCTTCCGTCGCTCCCGCTCAGCCGGAGAGACCACCGCCCCCGCTTCCCCCGCCACGCTTTCCGAACAGCGGTGTCTGACAACGGGAAACAGCTCCTCTTAATATCGGTAACCTAGTGATCATGAACGCGCCGATACCGCTGCCGCTGCTGCTCACCACCAGCAGCCTCAGCCTGGAGACGCAGCTCTACGAGATCATCACCGAGAGCAGTAAGGCGTGCGCGGCGTTTCTGCGGCACAGCCTGCGTCGCGCGACCAGCCTCGGCTGGACCGCGACCGAGGGCTTCGAGACGACGGCGAGCGGCATCATGTACAACGAGCAGTGAGAAGAGAAGTGAGAGGAGTCGGAAACGAGACGACCGTGAGGAGGAGGAGGACGTGGTCCAGCTGCGAGGCGCAGCATCTGCCGGCATCGGCGATAAGGATCGTTCGGCAGGCGACGTTCGAGGGCAACGAGTGTTCCTCATCGCTCTCGATCGCGTCTCTGTCGGTCTGTCTGCGAGCTGGATTAGTTTAACGAAGAGCATGGGGTCGATCGGGGTGACTGTTGGGAAACATTGCCAACGAATATTATGAGAATATACCTCAGCATTATGTAGGGTAAATGAGGCATCGCGATATTTTCTCCACTGATATTAGCTGACGAACGTAGCTTCTTGATCGTTCCGTGATAGCTGTTAAACGGCATAATTATTCGAATCATTTCGCGGAAGACGATCATCGGGGTCGTCGCCGAAAGGTATTCCGGTGTCGCGCTCACTCCTTGCGTCGAGACCACCCCCGATCGAGCCTTCGTCTCGACGGTGCTTGGCGGCGATAAATAGAAATTCGGGGTGGAATAAGAGAATAAGTACGCTACGAGGGATGCTGAGATCGGCGCTCGGCTGCGCTCGGCGGGGCAAGTCTCGAGGACGACGGCGGATGCGAGATGATCCTCTCGGTGAAAGCGGAAGGCTCTCTTCCTCGAGTCGGAGGGGGGGGAGCAGCGCGCGTACCGTTAACGATGGACGATGGCACGAGCGCGCGATCGAGATAGATTAACCCGAAATGTTGCGAAAGTGATTTGTGCCTAGACGAGATAGAGCTTGGGAAGAGGGGAACGTGATTCTGGGAATTGCCGCGTCGCGATCTCACGCACTACGCGAGTGCGCCTGGGGGGGAGGGGACTCGGTGCGAACATCGAAGGATATCGAAATGTGAATATCGGCGGACGCGCACGCCCGGGGGGGGGGGAGGAGGGTCGTCGGGCACGGCGAAACGGGAGGAGGACGCTCTTCGTCCGGTTCACCCCCCCCGTCGTCGTTCAACCCCTTCGTCCACGGAACCGGGGCGAACGTGTATCTATATTATATATCTTCACTTTTATATCATTAATTTTCTAGGACTCATGTCGGGACTACGTGTCGTTTTTGTATCACACTGTCCTCTGTACGATTCACCGCACCGTGTTGTGTAATTATTAGACCGTGCGCTGTTACTTCCGCGACGACGACGACGACGACGACGACAACGACGACGACGACGACGGACGATGATGGCGTACTGTGCGCGCGACTGCCATATAATTCCGCGACAACTTTAAAAGATTACGAGCTGCCCTCGAGACACTGTGATATTTTCTTTTCGTCATCTCCGGCGCTCGATCACGGAATTATCGAGAGCGAGTGTACGCTGATCGCCGGAGGGACGGAAGTGTTCCGCGTATTCGCTCGTTTCGCGAATGGAGTAGTCTCAATTAATTTACGAGCGAACGACGAGCCTGATGATTCCGACGTTTTTAAGGGGGAGGATTCGTTAAAACCGATAGATAATTTGTCGTTCAAGGGTGTGTTTCGTGAAAGCGCCAAGGAATTAAGGGGGATCAAAACGAATTTCTACCGATCCCTCTTAATCTGCCTATCTCATCGGGAGGTTCGCTTTGAGGGGGAGGCCAGGCGATTTTTCGTTGAAATCTCCGTAACCGGTAGACGGGACGAGAAGGAACACTTGCCTTTACAAATCGCGGTGTGTAACAGCGCGTTAACGAACAAGTATAGCGACTCTCGTGTCGAAAATCTCAAATTGGGCATCGACCAACTGCATTAAATTAATGTCAAAAGAAACTACACCGGATTTTAGCTTTCGATTAGCCGCAATCTCGACGACGTTCGCGATCACGTCGGACTCGTACGGTGCCTCTCGACCGCAGTGTATACTCACGAACCAATCGACCATATATTATCTCATGAAACGCAGGGTAACACTACGCAGCGCGCTTCGGCCTAGTGGACGTGTCAATTCCTCAGTTGAACCGAATATTCCTGCAGCAATACGTTTCTGGAGTCCCCCAAAAGATCGGCGAGCGAAGGAATTAAATGAAAACCCCCGGGAATATCGTGGGAAATATGCGAGTAAAAACAGATCTGTCCGAAGGGTCCCGTGTCTCTTTCCTCAAGACGTAAATTCTTCAAAACTTTCACCCCAACTTGCGCGCTAATTCACGATCGGCGACACGCGATCCGATTGCAGGTGCATTTTACCGCGACAGGAATCGACATACCTTCTCGGCCGAATCGAGATAATCAATAACAGCGGCCAGTCTGCGCAAAGGCATGCCTTTTCTTACTCCGTCATTGATCTCTCTTCCTCTCCCTCCACCCCTCCCCGTTATCGATCTTTTTAACGGAAGTGCACGCGATTCGATATTTCGGGATACTCCGCGGGAGACGGCGATCCCTCCCCTACGTTCTGTACATACGTGTGTATATACTTGTATACTTCTACTTGAGAGACGTCACTGAACCACACACCAAAGTGTATGATAATCCTGTATAACCGGAAATATATAGCGTACTCCGTTCCCTGCTAAAGTAGCATTATCGAGGAGCGACAAAACGAGGACAGGCGTGTATCTCCACTGACTCAGAGTCGTTCTAGGTTTCCTTAAAAAAATATATAAAAAAAGAAGCGAACGGTACCACGACGGAGATATCGATGTCGATCGAGCATCGTGGGCTCTTTCGAGAAACCCTCTCTCTCTCCCTCTCTCGCGATAGCACGAACCAACGAGATCGGCGATCACATTCCGCATGTGGCTTCTATTTGTCTATTTTACGTTGCACGTACGAGTAACCGCGAACGTTCGTAGAACCGTAGCCGAGTCGGGTGTAGATCCGAGTATCGGGAGATGATTTATTCTGTCGCCTCTTCAACTGCCGATAGTAACGAATGGTTTAATTAACGAATTTAATTAACGTTAATCCGACAATCGCGCTAGCCTGTATCCAAATCGGACCACCTTGCAGAAATCGACGATTATTTATCGTGCACGGTCGCGAGTCATGAATCATCACAGAGATCGGTCTACAAGTCCCTTCGAGTTTTCCTTATTTCATTCTATCCGTCCCTCCTCACGGAATTCAATTCTTCGAGTAAAATTGGCAACGTCTCTTCTCATTTCGTGCCGCCAGGCTTTATTTCACGAGTGGAACAAGACAATTTATCTAATCGCGTCTGTAAATAATACAAATGTTAAATGTGGAAAGGAACAAGAAGCCAAGGAGGCTTCAGTCGACTCTTGCTTTTCGACGATTGGAATTTCAATTCTACGGCATGACTTCCCGATGATTTCTGTCAGAGCAGCTTAACTTTGCGTGGTAAACGCGGCTTGGATCGACACGTTGTTTCGAATGTCGCGATGTAAACGCAATACGACATTTAGGATAGAGAGACTAACCGAATGACGGAAAAAACACAATCCTCAGACGGAATCCCGTGCAAAACGCAATCGTACGATATCATTCGAGCGAGCAGCCAAGGAAGTTTTTAATTATAAGCTGTCCAAAACATACAGAATCAGTGAGAAAGGCAATAAAGCTATATTCAACCGAAAAAACAAGATATGATAAAGTAGATTTCCTTGCATTATGAGTATTATCAGAGAATTCAGAATACTATATTAATTATCGATAAAGCTAGGATAGAGGCGTATATACATATAGAAACTATATATAGCTACTAGGCGATAGTAGCACGGCGTGAACGCGCTAATTAAAATATAATTGGAAACTTCACCGAGACAGGCGAATAAACTCTCTCTTTCTCTCTCTCTCCCCCCCCCCCTCTATCTTTCTCTCACACACCTCTGCGATGGCTGTACGATAATTATATCGCGGACCGCGAGTACATGCATCACCATTATATCTCCATTTCAAAATCATCGCAAGCTTTATACCAAACGCGGTACCCGTGCGATTATTTTGGCTCGAGCCGGTCGCGAATTTTTACGTTAATAAAAATATTTAAAAAAATACTTCGAGCCCGTACGGTATTTTGTCGTGGCCGTGAAATTATCCCGTCTGCGCCGCGACGAACCTACGGGGCAATCCCTTCTTTCGACCACCACCTCGCAAAAGAGAAAAGGCATGCTGCGATATGTGTTCACGAAAGACAGATCACATCGGCACCAAAAACGATATATCATTTACACACAAACACACGCATACACACACGCGCGGCAATTTTTACCCTCGAGATGCAGTATGCCGTATATGTAAAAGTCAACGCGAGACCCGTAAGCGAGTTTACGAAAGGCGCTTTCCGTCCGCGCGCGTATACGCGGGAACCGCGTCGCCCTCGTTGCGAGAGGACGCGAACGGAAAGGCCCTTCTCAGCCCTTACGCCGCAAACGAATTCACGTAACTGTAATTGACTCACATATAATAATATAAACAAATAATTCGTTTCTAAAAAAAAGATTGTAATAACGTATACATATATACATATATGCATATATTATAAAGACGACTACTTTTTAAACGCGAAGACCTAATAATGTATTTCGCACTCATCACGACTTTGATAAGAAGATAAGCAATGATCGCATCGATGGTTTTGAGTCAATGATACAATATTAAAAACTCATTGAGTATTACAAACATTAGCCTTCAAGGAAAGCAAGGAAAAAAAAAGAGAGAAAGAAAAAGAATAAGCGAGAAATTTCGAGTCCAAAATAAGTGATTACAATAACGATAACGATGTAAAATAAGTTCACTGCCAACAGAGTTCACGACTTCAAACGACTTGCGCCCGTTAGGGGGGCGCCCAATATTCCAAGATGTGAATGTGTACAGTTATGTGAAAAGTATATTATAATACAACGTAATTATATTTACATATGATACTAATTAGCATTATGTAAAACTAAATAGCATGTAAACGACACTAAGAGTGGTATACATACGTAGGATATAGGTAACAAGGAATAAAAAAAAAATACACATTGATCGCAGAGCTACTCCAAGGAAAAGAAAGAAAAAACCGTTTACGCGCCCGCTCATTTGTATATTACGATATTAAAAGTTTAGCACCGACATCAATTCTCTCCGCTGATCGATAATCAAGTTCGATTATACTTTCCTTTCGTCGTCTCGCTTCTACAAATGGGAAACAAGGGGCGTCTATTTTTATCTGTGTAATCATAAGTTTCGGATTAAAAGAGAAAAAGCGTTCACTATTAACAGATCCGACGAGAGATCTAGTCGTATATTTAATCAGCTTTCTATCCTGAGCGCGATCGGCAGTGCCGCGTGACACGACGTATGTTGTTTCGGATTGATGTACCGTCTGATACTTTGCAATTCTTCTCTCATAGAACGCGCGATGTTCTGTGCGACTTGCATTTATTAAATGTTATGTAATTGAATTCTTTTTATAAAAGCCCTTACATTCTCTGTGAAAATGTTTTACTTGCCTCGTCACCACATCCCTCGAAGAACAAAAACCAAAGGAGAATATCTTGTCGTAATGTCGCGAGATCATTTAGCGATTAGTGCGACGTATCGAGACGAAGATTTTATTTATAACTTCATTATTTTAGTATATATAATATTCCAACTAATAAATACATTCATAAAATATAAGTATTAAGTATTATTACGCTTTAGTACCGTACATTACCGCTAAGTTCGTCCAAAGATTGATTATTCGCCTAAAACACAAACTCTGAAAAGCCTGTACCTTATGGTTTGCACTCCTGATGATAAGGATCCAAAGTTCGGAAGTCTCTCCAAGTCGGAGGAAGGGCGCTGTGCAGATGCAAGCCGCAGCGTTTGCACGGGCTGCTGAACAAATGGTTCAAGCTATGGAGCCACGTCTGAAAAGGGGAGAAAAGCGTGATAGCGATCGCAACGTACCGCGCGTCCAGGATTATTAATGGGCCGTTGCTTACCATGAACGACCGCAACGCTAACTCGGGTAACGCGGGGGAGTGGAAGTGCAACATCGCGGCATGCGCGTTCTCCGTCACTTTGCGGAAGACCTTGTACCTAGACTCCGTCCATAGGTCTATCGTTTCGCCGTAACCCTTGACTACCACCCGCTCGATCATCAGTCCCTTAAATACTAGCACTGCTTTCATGATGTGTCCCAGCGTGATGTGTAATATCGCATTTGACGCAAGTGGACGAGTCACGGTCACCGTTATGTCGGGGAACAGTCGATCAAACGTCGATATCGTAGAGTCAACTTGCCTGTGCATGTTAAAACCCATGTTATTACTTTCAACATCACCAATTATACGTTGTGGAAATGGAGCAAAACAACTTACGATTGAGGTACATTGTGATTGCTGGGTGGGAATCTTCCCCTCTTTCCTCTACTACTCACATACGCGTAAGATCTCTTTAGCGTGTTTTGATTGAGCAAGCAATGGGCAACGGTGCTGTACTCGTGGACCTTATCCGTCCATTTGTAACTATTGACGACCGTGCTGTACAGCGCCTGTCTTTCCTGCGTGGTTTCCTGATTGAGATACGTCGTGTTGGCCAGATTGAACGGACCGAGCGGCGGTGTCAAACTATTTATCGCCTGTTCTACGTCCCTGCGGTGTTTCAAAGCCGCAAAAATTATATTTGTCCCACACGATAGTCCTTTGTAGAGCCGAGACTCGATCTCGGACTCTACTTAATTACCTCAAGTTATGATTCACAGTGGTGAACAGTTCCTGTAACTCGAACAAATACTTGGACTCTTTAGTTTCCTCCCCGTGCTCCGCCCGCAAGCCATTTCCAAGAGACTCAAACACCTGCCCGACGTTAGAACGGAGAACTTTGATGGCGGTCAGCGCCGTCTGCAACTGATCCATTCTTGTCGCTGTATTATTAGCCTGCAATTGCTCCATTTTCATATCTGCTGAAACAACGTCTTTTGATAATGTACGTTGTATTCTTCAACACGCAATCTACATGCAGCGCGGATACTTTTCAAAGTTCCCTACTTAACAATTGGTACCTAGTTATCTTTTACACATTGTATGAACGATAATCTAAGAGTACTATTAGAGGATTAGGTACTAAATATTGTATCAATAATGTGGTGGACACTGGTCTCCAAATCTTTAATATTCTATTTGATATCGAACGCCAAGGGAAAAAAATTTCAGTGTCTCGGAGAAGTGTTGGGCCATACTTTTTTTATTAAATACGAGATTTGTACGGTGATGGGCAGAGATGGCGACACTTTTTTTAATGGGACACGCATTTAGAGTTAGGTTCATGTTCCAAAACATTTCTACGAGGAAAATTTTACTCGAGAAATAGATCGAAAACGCTCAAAATGGTTTTGAAATGGTCATCGAGTAAAATATTCCTCGGAGACAATTTTGGAGTGCAACCCTGAATCTAAATGTATGTTCCTAAAGTAATTTAAAAAAAAGTGTCGCAACTATTCTGTCCATCACTGTATCGGCTTATAGATTAACTTATCAGGTTCTCTTAGCGTTACGTGCACAGCCTTACAGACCTGCTGTTAAATGGCGATGTATCACGTCCTCTTCCTTATCAGAAATCAACTGTGGTACAGCACGGAGCGACTACTTCTTTTCTTCTAGAGGACACTGAGGAAAAGTAAAGAATACCATTTAGTGGAAAAGTTCACTCTGAGAAAGGTCGAGCGTTGACGTCAAACTGGCGAGATATTAAGGCTGGTCTACAATACATGGAGTAAGCTGGAGTAAGGAGTAGGAGTAAGGAAATAAAATGGATTTATTTCCTTACTCCTACTCCTTACTCCAGCTTACTCCAGCTTACTCCATGTATTGTAGACCAGCCTTTAATTCGAGGGAGGACCTTCGGACAACAGTAAAATTTAGATTCGTAACTTGACGCAGTTTACCTCCGAGACATTTGTTTATGGCGAATTCGGTTGCTTGCACTAGTGCACACCGAGAGCACACCGAGGGCCTGAGCGAAATGGCTATCTCGCCAGACAGTTATTGTGCGTAACTTTAAGACAAGGATTTAAAACAGGGCTCAGGCCCTTAGTTCGCATTGTTTAAACGCGACTTTATAACCTAAAAGACTGGAATAAAGAAATTTAACGCGACTCAATAACCTTGTACGGATCGTGGAATCACCGTGCGCCTTTAAATCCAGGGACAGATGCAGATTTCTTAAGTTCTGGCTTCGATTAATTAACGAGCTGTTTTACATAAAGCGTGAAGACGCCTCGTCGGAGTCGTCGGACCTCGGATCGCGCGTTCGCTGTCCCTGACAATTCCCGTCATAGACGTAGTAAATATACACTGAGCG
Organism: Vollenhovia emeryi; assembly: GCF_000949405.1. Classification (NCBI taxonomy): domain Eukaryota; kingdom Metazoa; phylum Arthropoda; class Insecta; order Hymenoptera; family Formicidae; genus Vollenhovia; species Vollenhovia emeryi. The sequence continues at coordinate 1,295,590 of NW_011967238.1, read as the reverse complement.
TCCCGTTGAACAAGCTGAGAGAGAGAGAGAGAGAGAGAGAGCGAGAGAGAGAGAGAAGATTTAAGAAGACTCTCTTTCTCTTACACCATCGTAAAAGAAAAGAATCGCGCCTCCGTCTCGATAGTGAGACCACAGGTGAGACAGAGAAGGAAAGTCTTGTTAAATCTTCTCCGTCTCTCCATTCACAAGCTTCGGCTTATTCAATGGAGAACGCTCAGTCTATATTTACTATTGTCAATGGCTACGTTCGGCATAAGAGAACACACCAATCAGATTCACGAATTTTACAACAGTTGCAAAGCAGCTTTTTCTGCCGAACGCAGCCAATGGCCGCGTTCAGCAGACACAACTGTTGAGTGAGCGCTCAGTATGATTGGTTAATACTTTTAGATCCAGCCAATCATATTAAGGATCTAAAAGTGTTAACCAATCATACTGAGCGCTC
>NW_011967238.1:1214497-1294670 GCF_000949405.1 Vollenhovia emeryi | reverse complement strand
TCTGCTGAACGCGGCCAATGATTCCCGGTTCTCTCCGAGTAATCCGACGCACCGCCAGATGGCGACGCGCTTGCTCCAGTTTTTTACTTCCGTCCGCCGCCGCGTTCGGCGCAGCCGAGCCAGGCGCCTCGTCGTCCGGGCGGCGCGTTTCTCTCCTCGCGTGCGTGTACGCGGGAGGCTCGCGCGTTACATGAGGGAAATTCAAAACAAAGGCACGTAAGCTCCGCCACCGAGAGAAACCGGATTGTCGCATCCGCGCGCGGGCGAGGGTCGTCGAGAGCCGGTGGCGATTGAGATCGCGAGATCGACTGTCGAGTCTTCTCTCGGTCTCGCCGGAATCGCGAGGAAGCGGCCGGCGTTCGGCCACAACCTCTGCGTACGGACGGCGAACAAGGGAATGAAGCGGATAAACGAGGCGCGTATGCGTGCGTTGCGATGAGAACGGACGACGTCAACCATGGATCTTTCGATAGCTGACAACGTCGAGGACGAGTCCGACGAACTGTTCTCAGGTGACAACCGCGTGTCCCCCCGAATTACGGGCGGCGATGGCATTCTGGCTTCGTTCTTACACGCGTGCATTTTTAGATGACGAACAAAAAAGGGAGACTGGCTCCAACGTCCTCCAGGATGTCTCGGTCTCGAGTCGCTGCGAAATACCCTCGTCGCTGCTTGATAGTCCCAATACGATGTAAGACACATTTCCATCTTGTTACTCTGAAGTCTTGTCGTTGTCTAAAGCCGTATCTACAATGTGCTCTCCGCGTCTGGAAACATTCCATCTTGTAGTCAATAAATACGTTTAAAAAATCGGTGCACATTGATTAATTGTAAGCTGTACATTGCATAATCATAGATTGTCGACAAACTTCTCGAGCGTTTCGATTTGTATAGAATGGAATGTTTCTAGATGCAGAAGGCACACTGTAGATAAGGTTTCATAGTGAATTCGGTTGCTTCAACTTCTCGTTGGCGGGCACTCAGCCCTTCCTCAAGGCTGACACGGCTAATGGCGCAGAGTATGACAAATGCTTGTGCTTCAGAATATCATTATGCAAAATATAAAAGTGTATGGCAAAGTATGAGAGAGAGAGAGAGAGAGAGTCTCTCCAGTGGTGAACTCTCAAAAGATTGTACGACTCAATCTTCCTTGTGGATGGTTGCTTGAATTAGTGCGCACTCTCTGAATACACGCCAAGACTTGTTTAGTCTTGCCAGTCAATTCTTCCGTTTAACTTTGTCTTAAGTACACGTTGAAAAAGTATTTAGCCAAAAAATGATCCGTACGAGTGCCGTACAGGTCATTTTACTGGCTAAGAATATTTCAAGAGATATTTAAGACAATCCTTAAATATAAGAATTGACTGTAAACAAGTCTTAGTATGCACTCGGTGCAAGCAGCCGAATTCACTATAATATAGCGATGCAAGAGCGAATTTGTCGCTAGCAAGTAAAGCCGCTAAATTATATTGTCTGCCGCATTCGATATACGAGTTCTAATCCCTAAATTATTGGTCACTTGTATAATTGTTAATAACAGAATATCAACCGACGCTGTAATTCCGTCTACGCCGTTGAGTCTGTTGCCCTTTTTGAGTAAAAAGAACGAGCAGTGGACTAGCGACTTGGAGACACCAGCACAGGCTCGCACAATGCCAATGGCCAGCTCAGCAGGAACAGTAATGCATCTTTTTTATAAGCATCTTTATTACTTCATGGTAGTCCACCGAGTCGAGTTAACACAACGTCCCGTGTGTCATTAATATTTCAGACAGAAGAAACACCTAAACTTGAAGAGCGTACGCCTGATCTTTCAGCTGTTAGAAGCGAAGACGTAACTATCTCTGGTTCCCCAGTTATTGCCTTTAGAGCGACAAAGAGACGCTCCAAGCGTCGCATATTCAGATCTTCCTTATCTATAGACCCGTCGGCTGTGACTAGCAATGAAGATGTTACTGCAAACGCACAAGTAGAAGCACCGGTTATTTCTGATACTAATTCCGTAACCGTGCCAAAAATTGGATTCCAAACTGCTCGCGGTAAAGCCATCGATATCTCCGAGCAAGCTTTAGCCAAGGCCAGAGCGTTGTTTGCGCAGGATTTGGACGACACTTTGATAAACGACGCTACGAATGCCAATCCGTCTCTTGAGAGTGCTCTTATAGATTGCAAGCCGAAAGGTCTCAATAGAAATCAGAACACACGTAATGATGAGTCAGAACTTCTTATGAACACAGTACCTGATAGTTTAAACATTTCCACGCAGGAGTTCTTTAGCAATGCCTCGTTCAGCAAAATAGACGAGTTAAGCTTTAACACTTTTAATAATCGAAAAACAACGGAGGCTACTGCCACGCGATGTAACAATGAACAGATTGTCGAGGATATCGGCGAAGAAAGGAACGTTGAGGAAAATAAAAGTATAGGTTTCTTTACCGCTCGTGGTGCTCCAATTAAAGTCTCTGAGCAAGCGTTATTTAAAGCGAAGAGACTGTTCGCAGATGCCTTCGATGCGGACGAGGTGCAGAGTTATGAATCATTCACTAAAAGAAATTCCAGCGAAGAGAAAAACAGACCTCTGCCATCCTCTTCGTTTGTTGATAACGTTTCTGTCAACATTGCGAAAGGAGCCTCAGCCAAACCGAAACCACTTACAGAACAGTTGAAAAAGTGCGACAAAGTTTGCACTACAGATTGTACAAAGCCACTTGTAAATAAAAGTTCTGGTGAAGAAGTCAATAAAGTTCCTATTTTATTTTCAACTGCTAGTGGCAATCCCATTAACATCTCGAAAGAAGCGCTGTCAAAAGCGAAAGCATTATTAGCCGATGAATTGGACAACGCTGATGACGATACATTAATGAAATATTACGAGGGATTGTACGCAGATAGAAACCCTATGACAGTAAGAAACACGACTCTACCGTCTTCCACAAGTAACAGTAACTCCATCAGTATCTCAAAAAAGTCACCGCCAATAGCAAGAATGTTGTTCGCGAAGCAAGATACTCCCGTTGAATTCACTTGCAAAAATAAAGCCGATATTTCTGATAACGAACAGAGTAATATAAATACTTCGAACATTAGATTCCATGCTGCTTGTGACGCGCCTGTTAATTCTAGAGCAAGAGCGTTGTTTGCCGGACAATCGGATGATTCGTTAGAACCGATCGTCGCAAGAGAAATTTATAACGATGATAATGAAACGAAAAGACAGGAAACAAAAGTTCCACAAATTGGATTCCAAACTGCTCGTGGTAAAGCCATCAACGTCTCGGAGCAGGCTTTAGCCAAGGCGAAAGCACTGTTTGCAGACCATTTGGACGATACGTTCAGAGCATTCGTTGCAGAGGGAACCAATGACGATAAAGTGAAGGGATTAGAAGTGAAAACATCAAATGTTGGATTTCAATCTACTAGTAGCACCAGAGGTTCTGAAGAGAGCCCGAAAGCAAAAATATCGTTCAAACGATTGGATAATGAACCGGAATCGTACACCGCGAAAGCTACTAGAATCGACGATAAGGTGGAAAATAGACAAGAGGTAAAAATTTCAAGTATCGGGTTTCAAACAGCTCGCGGAACATCTATCAATATTTCAGAACGAGCGTTATCCAGAGCGAGAGCGCTATTTGCGGATGAATTAGATTGTCCTTTAGAAATGGACATTCTCGAGAACATCGGGGACTGTCGCGATGACGGTCGAAAGGTAAAAAAACGCGACTTAATAATACCGCACGACGGACTGCAAACTGCAAGCGGCCAACGGATACCGGTTTCGAACAATGCAGCATTAATAGCACGAGAATTATTCTCCACTGACTACCTGGATGAAAGTAATTCTGACTTGGGGCGCGCATCGTTGCAAAAGCGCAAACTAAGCGAGACTAATGTAGACGAGAGCACACCCCAGGGCAGGAATCGCGCGTCCGAAACGAAAAAGGCACGTCTTAGCGGGGAATTTCAAGCTAGAAGATTGTTTCCCGGTAGTCCGAGCGTTGACATGGCTAACGACGAGAACCAAGATTCGAACGTGAAAATGCAAGCACCTTCCGTCGCGGTTTTCGCCCTGGGTTCGCCTCAGAGGAATACGGTAGAGCCAATCGAATCGGATACGATGGGCAGTCCTGTTTTAGGGAGGCAGCCTATCTTGAGAAAACGAAAGAGTTTTGATCGTCAAAGGGACGAATGTAGCGCACAAGCAGATATAAAGATACTAAATACGGAGAATCTAAAAGTGCAGGAGAACGTTGTGCAAGGAAGCGCAGCTGACGAAAAAATAGAGGACGATAAATTAACGAAGACGCCAACACCAGCGCGAGTCGAGAAGGAAACCGCGAAGGGCAGTAATACGGAATCGAGCGACTACGGCGACACTCAGATGATGATGGACTTTCTCGACCACTCGACGAAGATCCTGCAGGAGCGCGTGGCAGCCGCGTTGGAGCAGGAAGCGATAATCGTCGCGAAAAAGAGACACGGGTCGAAGCAATCGGCGGGCCACCTGTACCGTTTCAAGCAAGTCAACTCTAACGCTCGTCTGTCGTTGAGGAGGATCAGCGGTGGCGCGCCGCCCGAGCCGCGTTCCCACCAGGAGCTCGTCGCACGACGGATATCGCCGAGGATCCTGGAGCTCACCGCCGCGACCGCCGCGACGTACAGATTCCGTTGCTCCGACTTTTACGGGGACGACGTGGCGTGCAATAACGTGCACGGGATCGCGATGGAGGACGGCGCGCGTGTGATCCTGGACGAGAACGGATACGCGGGGCTCCGCGAGCTCCTCCGCGCGTTCCTCGCCAGCCCCAGCGTAGACCCGAATCTCGTTCCCGCACGCTGGGTCGAGAATCATTACCGGTGGGTCGTGTGGAAATTGGCGTCGATGGACCGAATGAAGTTTGGCTCGGCCGAGTTATCCAGGTATACTTAATATAACGGAACTAGCACGCGGATCGTCTCTAGATTAAGTCGCGCGGTATAATTTTACGAAACTAGTTTGCCACGGTTTCAAAGCCAGGCGTAGGTGCCTCGACTTCTAAAGGAATCGTTGAATAATTATTTTACGCGATTAATTAGAGAATTATTTTACACACTTTTCTTACATCTTAGGGCATTAACACCTTCGCATGTAATGGCGCAATTAAAGTATCGGTACGATCGAGAGATCGATCGGTCCCAGCGACCGGCAATAAGACGCATTTTGGAGAAGGACGACGTCGCGTCTAAGAGAATGATTCTCTGCGTGTCAACTATAGTAGAAGTAATGAAGTTTCGATCGTACTGAATTTTCGTGGCAAATCGTAGCATGTGCCTCACGCATTTTAATTTGCAGAATAATAACGAAAGTGTGGAGATAGGGAAGAGTCCGCGCGTAGGAGAGTCCAGGTGGAAGATAGAATTAACCGATGGCTGGTACAGTATAAATGCCTGTATCGATTTAGGTGCGGTGAGGAATATATCGATCGGCAAAATAAAAGAGGGCACGAAATTAGTGGTATCCGGCGCGGAATTGCTGAATTGCGATCAAGGTTTCCACCCACTCGAGGTAGGCGCTCGATTTTTATCGGGATCGGAAGCGAAAGCCAGTTCAGCTGATTGATTTCCCATTTCGTCCAGGCACCGGCCGACGTGTGCTTAAAATTGCACACGAATTCAACCAGGCGCGCACGATGGGACACGAAATTGGGATACGCGCCGCGTTCGGGGCCGATACCCATCAAGTTACGTAACGTGTGTCCGAGCGGCGGTTTAATCAGCAAAATGACAATCGTCATCGCTAGAGTGTATCCGATGTTATATCACGAGAAAACCGCATCCGGGGACTCGAGTAAGATACGTTTAAATCTAATCTCGCGGCATCATGGGAGGCGAGTTAGGCCCGGCTTCACCAAACGTCGCCTAACTTTAATCTTGGCTCACTTCACGTTTGTCTCTTTCTAAAGGAACACTTGGGAAGAGGCAAAGAACGAATTAAGCCGAGCTTAAAGTTAAACAACGTTGGTGAAACCGGGCCCTCGCGATCTAATTCTTACCTTTATTTCCCGCGATAGTTGTCAGAAACGCCAAGAGCGAGGAGAAAGCGCAAAGCAAATACGAGCAGCAGTATCAGACCAAGGTAGAGGCGTTCTACGCTCAAGCGGAGGAGCTTCAGGGAGAGGGACTTTCTTGCGAAATTAATGATATGGCGATACAGCTGAACGAAGATTATGAAAATTTGCGTACAGAGGTATACACGACTCAGTCTATCCGATTTGCGAAAATTCCTTTCGGTACGTCAACGTTATTCATTCGCCGTTATAAATAGGAATTCTCTAAAGAGCGGCATAACAAATTGCTGAAAGAGTTACGTGAAAAGGGGGAGCGGTTCAAGCAGAGGATGCAGTCAAAATTGCGCGAAAGCCTGCCGGGACCGCGGCAGGTTTCTCAGCTGCTCAAGGTTCGCGTGTGCGACGAAAATGCGAACGCCATTCTTTCAGTTTGGTCGCCCAGCGAGGAGGTAGTCGACGCGCTCAAAGAAGGCGCGTGTGTTGCGCTCTGCAACATCGTGGCTTCCGGAAAGAGGTAGTGTTCTCATAAAAAGGAGTAACTGTATCGCCGCGCGGATGTAATAGCGCATAATGCCCGATTTTACGAGGATAATTGTTTAACAGGGGCACCGAATTGCAACTCACCGCACGCCGGTCTGCAATTTTTAAACCAGGAAAGATGCGCGACACGTCCTATCCCGCTAGAGCGTGCATGTCTCTGTGCGAAATAGCAAATTCCGAATTTGTCCCACCTTACGGAGAGTTTGATACGGTCGGTCTTGTCTGTTCGGTCGGTCCTGCCCCTTACGTAAGTGTTAAATTTACCAAGGTCTTTTTGTTTTAATTGAAGAAATAAGTCGCGAAATACAAGAATCATGGAGAATAAAAGGGCTACGGATAATATATCATTTAGAAAAGATCGAGCGATAGAGATCTTTCGGAACTTTCTGAATTTTACCCTCACCTTGTATACCTAAAGTTTCTCCGATTTAATGTTCCATATGGAAACGTATCGTAGGGCATGAAAGACTTCGAGGCCGTACACTTGGCACATTGTAAAGCGAATTCAAGCGACTCCTCGTATCTCTCGATATTGTTTTGGCAAGGAATAGCCAGTTACGGCTACACGGAGATTCTCACTGTCGGATCTATCGTAGCTTGCAGCAATTTAGAATGGCGAAGGGCAACTTCGTGGAACGTCCCAGCGGCGTATTGCACGGAAAGAAGCACTTTTACGCGCAATCCTCGCCGAAATCATTTACACGAATCGTTCGAAAATCTGCGAAACCTAATCACGGTACGTTATCTTTTTCCATCACATATTTTACGTAATTTCAACGTAACTATTTTTTACAGTTTTAAGTATAACTTTTATAAATAGACAAGTTTTAATATCTTAATAGAGAGAATTTTGAGTTTATTTTTATTATAATTTCTCAACCGGTGTTTTTATTATAATTTCCTACTTTAAATGTATTAAATATGATTTTTTAAGGATCCAATTAAATACGTCGAGAGATGTGCTTTTGAGCTTAACGTGGAATTGCAAAAGAAGTCGACGCCTACGCGCTACATAGCAGGTAAAAATACTCCGATTAAGATATACAGTTCGACGTCAAGCGCCGCCCAAAAATTGGCCGATTGTATGTCGCCGCTGGCGACATTGGGAACGGGCGACAGATCGAATTCTATCGCGTCCAATCCCTCGATTCAGAAACGACTTGAGAAACTCCAACATTACGGCGAGGCGCCCGAGCTATCTCCTATCATACTAAAAAACTCCAAGAGGATTTCTTTGGATTTTCAATCGCCCATTCGCACTCTGGGTGTAGACTCGACGAAGAAGTCGATTTAAACTCGTCCGCCACGGCGGAACAACATTGATAATTATTTTACGTTGTTGATTTCATTTTACAGTCTCATTCTAATTAGAAGTGCCTTAAAATAGTGTAAATTTGTTAATAATTACTAAATGTTCATTAATAAACTGTTTCTATAATTATAGTAATAAAGTAGTTTTATTACGCCTGTATTTTTTTCTACTTCCGACCCTGATCCAATTAATCTTTAGTCCTACAACCTCAAACAATCCTGCATCGTCTGAATCAGCGATTAAAATGTTAAATGAAAAGAAAATTAAGTCGCTTGAATTAAACGTTGATGTCACGGGCATAAAATAATTCACTCAAATGTATTTGCTACGGATTTTAATTTTCAGCATTAAACTAAATATCCAGATTATTAAGACAACTATCTGATGCGTTTCGTTCATTAATACACTTTTATTTTAATTACGCCGATATTGCTGATACAACACAATTTTTTTTCCGTGCAGAAATGTCGGATTGTAATTAACATCGAATTGATATGTTGTCAAGTTATATTTTTGCAAGAAATTGTAAAGTTCACGGTGATAATCTCTAAACTATTCTTTTAAAGAGAAAGCCGTTTGTAAATCCCCGGACATACACGAGTCCAGGTGTCAGTCCAGCTGTTATCCCTCCGCAGCTGGTCGTTTTCACTACACCTACATTTTTCCAAGTTTGTTGGTGAATTTGGAAATTCAGAATATTCTTCCGGAGCGATTCGCAAAAGGCTTATTATTTAACGCGAGCAGAATGGAGCAAGAAACGAGAGAGACCTTAGCGATTTTAAACTATGTAACAAGAAATTCCTCCCTGGCTCTTTCGCATATACAATTTGCAATGCTCTCGCCCATTTTTCCACTCGCATCAATTGTGTGTGTGTGTGTGTGTGTGTGTCTCGTGCCAAGTTAACAAATGCACGAGAGAGAAGACAGCGGTTTTTCTCGCTTGTTGCGAACAATAGCCGGCGTAGCGAGCGGGGACCCTCACGGACCGTCATGCGATCGAATCGCATGCGCTCGCGGCAGACAGAGAGGCAGGAGAAACTAGAAAAGGACTGCGCGTGGACTTTGGCGCTCAGTTCAACACGCGCCGGCGTACCGTGCGTCTCGTTTGCGATTTTTCCCCGGCTGCTCGACCGCCTCCGGTGGATGGATTTAGGAGCCACGCGACCGACACGCTGGGCGCCAGGGAGGATCCCGGTCGCGTTGTGTTCTGTTTTCCCTCCCGAGAGAGACCCGTGCGCGGCGGCGATGATCCGCGTCGCGGATGTCCGCGCGTAGAGCCGGGCGCTCCGCGGCTCGCAGCCTCTGTCGGCGCGACCCACGCGACCGTAGGTCTCCTCCTTGCTCGCGTCTCAGCAGCGGGCCGCGATGACGGCCGAGACCCCGAAGGTGGAGTTCGCCCTCGGCAGCGAGGTCTCGCCCGGTCGCTTCTTCAAGAGCGCGTTCGCGCGAAATTTCATCGGCAGCGGCCGTGACTGCAAGTCCCTGGATTACGAGCTGCTCGACAACGTGGGGAGCGAGGAGGAGCGCAACGCGAACGGCAACAACAATGCGCGGTGCAACAACAATTTCTTCTCGCTCGTGAACTTCGCGAACGGCGGCGGCGGCGGCGACGCCGCTCTCTGGGAGCAACCGAAGCCGAAGGAGGTGAATGCCTTTTGTACTGTTTTGCAGTCTTTTCTTTCACGACGCGCGATTCTCTCTTAATATCGCGGTAACGGTAACTACGCACGTGAAATATCATCCACTCCGGAGATGATGTTGTGGTATCCTGTTATATATACGGGGGGGACACAAGAAACGTCCTGTCGATAAAGATTCTGGAGCGTACAAAAATTATTTCGCGCCGTGGAATGCGCTAGGCCGCTCCGCATTGCACAGGTGAACGCACAAGAATTATATTCCCCTTTCTCGCGCTCTCGTCCAATTTAGAATCGCTCTTTTTCAAAATGAGCTCAACGCGCGTTTCAGGCACAGCCTTTCAATCGTTTAGTCCGAAGGTCGGGCTTCTGCAGTTTGGTCAAATTGAAAAAGTCTCTCGGGCTTTCGACAAGTTCGCTCCCAATTGACTCCGGAAGCCACAAGTCGTAAACCTCATACATTCCCCGCGGATCCAGTTCTTCATTATAAGGTTGTGAAACTGTACTCCTGGTTCCGGAATCGGCGAGCTTAATAGCGCGCTTGAATTACGACGCGAGTAGAGCGATAGTAGCGGCGTTACTCGAGCGCGTGCGTTCCTACTTTACGACTAATTACGAAATTCGCGGCAAAGCGCATTGAAATCTCCGGAGCGGGCGCGCGCGCCTCTCTCAGTTTTGCAACCCGATTTAAATACAATAAATGGGATTTCTGCCGGACAAACGGCGACCGCGTGTCAGCCGCATTGCGCCGGACCGATGAAATGTCGAAAGACGCAACGGATGTCGCGGGCGAGGACCACGGATTGAGATTAGATTGAAAATTGACCAGTCGCAGCAAGGTTTACTAATCTCGAGTTTCGTAAACTTTACTGCGACTGGTCAGAACTTTAATCTAATCCCAATCTCAACCCGTAGTCCGATACGGGCGTTTACTCTCGTTGAAGACGCACGTTTAATGCGTTACATATTGCGGCGGCCGTCAAATAATGTGATACTTTCTATTCTTGACAGGCGGCACAGCCGGCCGCGGATGCGAATGAATTGGAGAAACTTCGAAAGGTGAGTTTATTTATGCCTCGCCGGCTTTATTACTGCACGTTCATCCCCGGCGCATCTCACCGCGCCAGGCGGACGTACGAGCGCGTACCCCTTTATCTCATTCAACGCGTCGTCAACGTAACGCGGCTTATTTAGGATCCTGAAAGGGTGCCACTTTACTGTTTCGAAACGACTCAGGATCGCGGCGCGAGTGCCGGAATGCCGTGGAGATACTTTGTTTCGCACAATGGAGTCTGGAGCGCGCTCTCGGTTTCGCAACCGAATCGATTATTTCGGAAAACTTTACGCCGATCCTTGGGACGCCGACGGCTGAAAGTTTTGTTTTTAAGCTGCTGTCGACAGTGGTTTAAAAAATAAAAAAATTCAGCCTCCGGTGAACGTTCAGGCGGGGAGGAATGAGTAGAATTTTTTTCAGACAGCGAACATTAAAACGGAGAGGAAGGAGAAGAATGGTTTTCCGCTATTCTTCGGTCCACGGAGGGTCGGAAATTCGCGACTTCGAGGAACGAGTTTCCGCTGCAGTTTCTGAGCGACTTTAAACTCGCGTTGTTCCGAGAATCTCCGCTCTCTTCCCTCGGCGACGCGGTAGAAAAGGGCCAGGTGCTCTTTGACCATGGCGCACTTCGCGAGCCGGCGGAGAGTTCTTTCATGTACGAACGGCGCGATTATTTATTCCGAAAGTAACAGACCACGTTTCCGCTCGTCTTTATTTCGTTGTTAAGCGTTCCCCGATTTGCCGTCGCGGGCGGATGGTGACTAATCGTTCGAAACAACGCGTCCCATAACACACTGGAATCCCGCAATATACTTTTTCATGGCTATTTCCTACTGTTCCCTGCCGTCGCCCCGCACGCACGTTATTGCACCGGAGCGAGCGGACCTCGTGAGAAGAATGTTGGAATAATCGCAACGACCCGAGCACCATTCGGTCACCGAATATTCACACAGTGAGTGGACCATCTATTCCGGGCCCGCTGTGAGCTCCAAGTATCTAGCAACTACTGTAGCGTGGCACGAAATTCCGACCAATAAAATAGAGGAAAGTCCTCTGTTGCGAGACAGTAAGTTTTCAACGTCCCAATTCAACGATCCCACCAACAATTTTCCGCCAAACGGATTTCGCTCCGAGGGCAATAAATTCATGATGGAACCAACGGATCGTGCCTAGTAATTTTGCAGAAACTCCGCTGTCTCATATTAGGAGTCTGTCTCACAACAGGCCACTTTCCTCCACAAGTCAATAGATTACACTCGTCATTAGTCTCGTGATTTTGTTACCTTTAAATAGCACAGCTCTGTCATCGATAATCGCAGCGACTCGCTCGAGACCTAGACCGTCCTAGACCATTGAGATTCTCAAATTAATCTGTAAGGGCCGCTTTCGCAAACGTCGGTTAACTGCTGACCAGAGTTTGACTCTCTGTCTTTTTCTATCTCAAGAAGAAACAGAGAATCAATTAATCTTCGGTTAACTGTTAACTAGGGTTCAGTCGACTCCCTATCTTTCTCCATCTTATGTGTAATATATTTAAGAAGTATATTTAAGAAGAGACAGAGAATCAATTAACCTTCGGTTAGCAGTTAACCGATGTTTGTGAAACTGGCCCTTAGACCCAGTTTCACCAAACGTCGCTTAACTTTATCTTAGTTTAATTCACGTTTGTCTCTTTCTAGAGTAACAGCTGGAAAGAGAACGAATTGAGCTTAAAGTTAAGCGACGTCGGTGAAACCGGGCCTTATTCCTGAAATATTTAATCGCTAGTTCGCGAGCAACGAACGACAAAAATAATACAAGTACCCACTGTCTCGAGAGATCGAGCGATCGACTGTCACCCGAGAGAAACTTTGTTATTTTATTTAAACGAGCGAATTATATTGGGGCCCCGAGCCGTCCGAAATTGTGGGCTAAGCACGTGTCGCCTTAATTTTCCGCCCGCGAAAGCCTGCGCTTTAAATAACGCGGGAAGCGTCCAAGCGTCCGCGCCGTTCCTGAAATATCCGTAGGTGGTTTCGCTCCCGACAGCCGTTCGCCGCAGATCGAGTATATGTCGAGCGGAAGTCCGCTTCAGCCCCTCCCGTAATTATTATCAGTCGGAGGGACCGAACCGCGCGTAGGCCTTTGTGGGACCTATCCGAATGCTCCGCGCGTGTGTTCGTGTACGCCACGTTTGTCCGACCGCGCCAGTGACCGGCGCGGGTACGGCGCGTGATGTCACCATCCTGTTTTTTTCCCCGATCCCACACCGTAGCTGGCGACGAGAAAAATTATCATCCCCCTCTTTGCGCAACAACCCGCCGCTAGAGACCCCGTAATCGGAGACTGGCCACAAGAGTCCGTCAAGTTCCCGCGAGTGGGAGAGAAACGTAGGCTCTCTCACACCTCTACGATCGTAGAATCTCTCACTCGCGGGAATTTGACGAACTCTTACGGCCAGTCTCTGATTGCAGGGTATCTACCTGCCGCGTGTGAAACGAAAGTGTCGCGGCGATCCCTCCTCTGTTTGCGCGAGATAAACCGCGGTCCTATCGCGCGGCACGCAGCACCAGGGAGCGAGATAAAGCTGACTTCTTAGAAAGCGCGAGGATCCATCGCGCAATATAAAATCGCGATTATAACACCTCGTCGCAGACGACTGGGGTTCAACCCCTTGCGCCGCGCGTATCCTCAAATCTTTTATCGCCGCGGGCGATTAAGCGGTCGCATGTCTAGGGACGAGTTATTTGCCTACGCTCGTGAGGTGCGTTTAAGGACACTTGGTTGTTGCCTCCATTTGCACACCTGCGTAATGCATACATCATGGCGCGACACGCACCCGTGATTCCCTTCCTGATCCTTGCCAACGGTTTCACGAGTCACGCGGATAAGATCGGCCAAGAAAGGTTCGTAAGGGCCGGAAGGGCCCTTCCTGTCGATTGCGAAATCGCGCGTCGCGGTAACCGGTTTGTAACAAAGGATAACGACGCAACTCTTTTGTAAAAAAAAAAGAAAAAGAAACCCCGAAGGCGCTTCTTTTCACGAATTCACTTTTACCGTGAAATCCGAAACTCATCGCGATCGTTTTCTCCTCTTGCAGTTTTCCATTGACGCTCGAGAGGCAAATTGCAATTCTTTCTTCGGCTCGTCTGTCGCTCGAGTGAAAGAGGGCACGGAATTTCTGACGCAGGTCGGCGGTAATTAGCGAGCGCGAGGCCGATTAATTAGCCGGGTAAATTGGAGCCGCGGCGGCGACGAAACGAATCCCGTTGCTCGCGTGGGAATTAATCGCGCGACTTCTCGTCTTTTGCCCCGAAACGTTGCTGTCTGCCCCCAACGCACACGGCCGCTGATAAAAGGCGAACCTGCACGCGCGCTCTCTCGCCTCGTTGGCAATTCCCAGGCAACCGTGAACCCTCGTACGACTCCTTTGATCAATTTCTTTCCCTCAATATCCGTCCCGATGGTCGTCGGCTGCATCGCGCCGCGATTATAAAAGAGAACACTTCTTTTTATAGCCTCCCGCTCTTCCGTGTTCGCACGTTATGCGATACGTCTTTGCGGCGTTGTGTAATATCGTTAAATCGAGCTTGGCGTTTAACTTTCCCTGTATGTTATTTTCTTCGCAAATGTAAAAAGCCACGTATTGCTCCATTTGCGAGCTCTCTAGCTATTGCAATAATATAACACGAATTACCCGAGGTAGATGAAACTCGATCCATTCGTAAGCCACCCATTGTTAGGATCCATTGTTAGGCAAAACGAATGCAAGGGAAAAAAATATATAATGAATTGGTTATATTCTTTTCAAGCTGAAACTATTTAAGCCGCGCCGAAGGTTAACGATTTAACGTCCATTTGCACATATTCGTGACAGATATCCATACAGTTTGGGCTCAGTAATTTTCAAGTTGGCTCAAGTGTACGATTACGAATTGGCAATAATTGATACAACTTCAGATGAAGAACAAGCAAACGAGATTGAACGAATACGGAGCTGTGCCGGACGTGCGTGAACACGTCCATTAAAAACAAGAAAACAATGTTTATTATAAAATTTCAACCTCAGCTGGCCACATTTGTCAGCGGAGTGGCCAGCTGAGGTCGATTGAAATTTGAAATTTTATTATTATTAATACTGGCAATCTGAAGAAACTCACTTGTTGAACATTTATTCTCACCGATACCGATGGAAATTCACGGAACTGAACGGACCCGTCACGGATATGTGCAGATGAACCTTTAGGGAGATGCAAACGCTGTGTCGCTAAAATAAAAGCTAGTGAAATGCGTAAAGTAAGCTAAACACAGCATGACAATTCTGTGACGGGGAAGTAGCACAATTAGTCTCCTTTTGCTCGAGTTCTAATGGCGCCGCCTATTTTTACATAGCTCCGCTCGGAGAAGGAACGGAGCTACGCGGTTTCGAAGAAACTTCTAAACGATATCCGTTTAACTCGCGCTGCCCGGAGATATACGATGTTTACGAGGCGAAGTGGCTTCGTGCGGGGCGCGAAGTTCGTAAGAAAGGAAGAGATTAATCTGTCGGACAGACCGAGGTGTTATTTCATTTATAGCGTCAAACTCGCTTCTCGCGCCACGTTCCAGGAACGAAGAGGAAGCTAATGGAACGCGATCGTCACGTGACGAAACATTGACAAGCGATCGAGCACGAGTGTGAAGACGCGAAGCGGAAATATAGCGGAGCTACACTGAGGGGGAAAAAAGTCTTGAATCGAGAAGTATTTCTTGATGTACTACTCTATTTGTGGTGGTACAGATTTGCGGCATTACTGGCCATTACTAGGCATTGCTACACGGAGAGAATTTTCTCTTAAAAGCGTGAGAGCAAGGTCGGCCCCATTTTTTTCGCATTCGATTTTGGTCACAAAGTAGGTACCGAACGAAAGGTCTCGTCGAGCTGATCGCAGATATGTCAGTCTCAGAGTGTACCTGTTGAACGTTCCGGAGATATCGGGCTCCAAAAATTCCCAGGACGTAGGCGATGAAGCCGTCTGGACAGACACCAACCATTTGTTTGGAATGGAATGGAACCTTTGGAGCCCGATATCTCTGAAACGTTAAATAGGTGCACTCTGAGACTGACGTATCTGTAATCAGCTCGACTTTCGTTTGGTACCTACTTTGTGGCCAAAATCGAATGCGAAAAAAATGGGGTCGTTTGCCTATGGACACTTGTTCTCTTACCCTGAAAATCATGTAATCGTGGGACAGCATGGCATTTTGAAGAACCGCGAGAGTTTTTTGAAATTTTACCATACGTTCTACTAGTAATCATACTTAGCATTTTACGTAGGCATTTTGATTTTGACCAGCAGTTTACCCCTCGTAGAAAAGTGACAGCGTTTGATGCACCATTTCAAGCCTCATGCAGTAAGATCCATTTCTGCCTGGAGGATCGTTCTGAAAGATCGTTCTCCTCGAAAAGTTAGATTTGCCTCGCTTTATCGCGGCCGCGCCCCGTCTATTTCGTAACAGAGATTCGATTTTATGCCGCGTCGACCTCCTCCAAGTCAGCACGTAACGCTCTGCGCATGACGCTTTGCAAATTTAATCGCTATTACCTGACGACTCTCGAAATTCCGCGCGTCATCGGCTTCGCCGTGAAAATACCACGTTCCATTCATGTCGCGTCGTGACATTCGCTATTACCGTCGGATCTCGTGACAGCGTAGAGGCGGAGGAGAACAGTATCGCGCGGAGGAGTTACACTTTCCGCGGTCGCGCCGCGAGGCACCGTTATTCGATATTACGGAGACGGCGAGCGCGCGCTTAACCCGGCGCGTTTGTTCGCTGGATCGTGTGGCTATTTACATAACCCAGTCCATGCATTAGTGCACTCTCGGGAATGCAGCATCCAACGGCGGAGTCTTGCCTCCTCCTCTTCCTTCTCCCTCTTCTCCGCCTGTGCACCGTCCACGCTATTCCGTTCACCATAGCCGCGCACGATTGCGCGTGCCGCGATAATAATACAAAGCTGATCCACGTTGAAATCCATACATCTGGCGCGGCTTACATCTGGTACGAAAGGGGTGATAAGTGGCCCGCGGTTCGCAATTACCGCCGATGGGTTGCGGACTGGTGGCGAGTGCGAGTTATCGTCAGGCCGGTCAGCGAAAACGTTTTCGTTGAGCGGTTCCGTTCTGAAAGATATATGTAAAACAGTGTGTTCGAACCTGGGAGGATCAACTGCCTCGTATTCTTCAGGGAAAGGACGATTTTGATAGTTTTCACGCTCCTTTTGTTTGAGGATCGGGCAAGTCTCCTTCTTCTTCCTCGTGTATTAGGCTTAAAGCCTGTTTTATCCAGTTCGTTCTGGTACTTTGAGCATTTTGGTTTTACTTCATCTTCGGTAGGCTGCTAACTTTACCGAAGATTGGGCAAGTGTTGATTAAAATTGGCGTCGTTAACGTATCTTTGTAACGACTCGTTAAACATTTGATATGTAAAACAGTGTGTTCGAACTTGGGAAGATCGTCTGCGTTGCATTCTGCAGGGAAAGGGCGATTTTGATAGTTTTCACGCTCCTTTTGTTTGAGAGTTGATTAAAATTGGCGTCGTTAACGCATCTTTATAACGACTCGCTAAACATTTGACGTACTCTCTTTAAATGCGTAGGGAGATACGGAGTATATCTTAACTCTCGTAAACTCATAAAGTCATTAAACGATAACTCATTGTACGCGCTAAGGCGAATTAGAGCAGCGATATTATTAGACGAGTAATCGATATACCAGACAGGAGACTTTTTCAAACGCATGTCCGATAAACGGCTGTGCAAGAATTAATTTTTTGTTCGAGGGTGAAAGATGTACGAGTTCGCGTTTTCCCGTGGATAAGCTCGCGCGCAATGCCGATGGTGTAAGAGCGGGAAAATTACTCGGTACAAATTAAGGCTGTTACAGTTTTTCGATGTCAGTCTGTTTAATGTGTACGCAACATGTGTTACGATGTGCGCGCGATAAATGCGACGGCTGATGGGAAAACCAAATAGATTTATCAGCGTGTAGAATGTATTTACAAGCGAGAACATCCTTTAGAGACCGCCTCGCTCTTCATTGTTAGCACATTCGTCGATCTAGATAAGGGCCGAAAGACCGAGATTCGCCGTAATGAGGGCGCTTCATGAATATTCATGAATATATTCATTTTATCTATGCCTGAAAGAAATTGCACCCGTCTACGTTCTATTGAAGTAAAATAGATTAATGAGAGTTCGCTCTTTCGCAAAACATACCTGTCCAAGATAGAAATGACAAGAGATCGTCCGCGACTCGCGTCTTTTCGCCAAGGTTTCTATGAATATTTTACCTGATCTAAATATGCAAATTAAATTCCCAGAATGGTCTGGTCACACATGTGTGTATGTTAATCCTTTCTGCGTTCGCACGTGACACTAGACATTTTTGGCGTCATAAGATATTATGCGAACATGATAGATGCACACCGGTTCATTCTCAGAATTCGCGAGGGATCAGTTACATGGACAAAGCGATTTGACGTTACGTCACTTTCGTCCAGATTGTACATTACGCGGTCATAAAGTACAGTTCAATGATCCGCGCAATCTAGTCCGTAGATCGTAGCGAGCGTTTCTCTAGTTCTCTAGTTCGTTCATTTGAAAAATGAGCTGCTTAACTCGACGGACGATCAAGTCGATATCTGGCTAAGCCATTGTTTTCAATCAAGTTAACACAAACCGCTGTTTTTTAATTGACGGACTCACGAGGGTAAAACAAGTGTTTTGAATAAATTTCGAACTTTAATCTAATAAGAGCCTAGAGCACAATTATATTTATATATATACACGTACATATAATTTTAGTTTTATATATGTACATGCATATGCACAACTAAAGGATACAATGCTACATTAGCCAATTTATTAACTACGTCTCTGCTTAGGAAGGCTCTTATTTGACGATTACTTACACCACAGTGTCATTACTCTCTGCACTGTCGGGTTGCGTTCCACTCGGGTGCCCTCAGCCTCTTCCGGTTGCCTCTATCCACGAAATACGCACCTTCCCGAGCACGTACAACATGCATTAACCGCGTACATTCCTGCGTGCGCACATTCCGACAGCTCCATCTCTTTGTCTCTTTTGTTAGCAACGTTTACTAGCACCGCTCACACTATGTGTGCACGAAGATATACATACGAATTTATTGCGCAGTGTAATTTCAATTAGTGTAACAAAGGAATATAGGAAATAGAATCCGATGCCCGAGGCATTGCGTGTTTCCGACTTCTTCAAAAGTTGAAGAACTGTAAAAGTTGCATTCGCAAAATTGAAATCTATATTTGTGCAATTATTAAATTTGTATTAATATTTGTTCATATCCCTATACTTTTGTAATTTCATTATATTTTTACTGTGTTATTTCTTATACTCCTGTTTTAATATTAATCCACGATGTAAAGGTAAAATAAATTAACTATCTTAAAATAACGGAAGAAAGATACGGAAACATTAAAGCAGAAGCTTTGCCCATATATCCCTGCATTTAGGTCAAAAAGTCAATCGCCAGCTGGTTCTCGATTATGGGATGAGATATCGCGTATGCCTAAGGGCTACCTCGTTCATTTCGTTTTTCTATCTCAAGGATCGAAACGCACAAGGCTCGCTGCTTCGCGGCTCGTACTACTTTCTTTGTTTTCGCAATAACGAGCGGCCGGCGCGATAATGAGGGGAAGAATCTTTAAATACCAACCACCATGACTGTCAAGGAAGTCATGATATATAACGTTACGTTGACATTCAATTTGCATCACCATAATTACACCGCATGACATATCTGCAATGACTCTCTGCTTTCGTATCCTCTTTTTCTTTACTGTGCCCTCTGAACCTCGTCGAACCAGTCAAGAAATCAAGAAGCAGCTGAACATAATTGAGATTTAAAAATACAAATTCCTACGCGATGGCAATTCGATCTACCTCGCTCTCGTGAATTTTTATCTTTTCCGCACTTTCTTTATACCAAAACCCCTTATCCAGGCACGAGAGAACATAGAATGCAATTTACAGCCCCTACGAAAACTTCCTACGACTTTGCTACGAGAATTGCTGACCTGATCACTCGACTGTCGGAATATAGAACAGAGCGTGTTAAAATTATAGGCTTTACGGCCAATAAGAAGATTGCCACGAATCGCTCGACCAAGATCGGGCGATTGAATCGAATCGTTCTCCACGTTCGCCAAATAAGTCGGTTCTCTCGCGCGCGAGAGGCGGCGATTCAGGCACCCCGGCAAGAAACGGAGGTAAAAACGGCGTGAGTCACCAGATTCCTTAATTTTTACGAGCGCTCGCGGATTCTCCATGGCCATCAAGATCAATTGCCATAACCGATGGTCAGTGTACCTAATTGCCGCGTGACCTCGCGCGTTCGGATAAACGTATATGTGCATATACATGTTGTATATATAAAAGTAACTTTCCGATGCAGCGGGGAGATGTCCGCTTGCGAAAGCCGGCAACCGTGAACTCATCATAACTAATATTCTGAGACTAATGAGAGTGCCACCGCCGTGGAGGGGTTTTTTTTTCGCGCGGATGAGAAGGCGGGAAGAGACGCTCGTCGTGCTGTTGAACTCTAACAGTCGTCAAAATAAACGCGAGCCGTAAAATTACCTACTAGGTAGTTAATCCAGGCATACCCGGTGTGGACTATAAATCACCAGAGACTCAAAATTCCTACGTTCCTCGCGAATAAATCAAGATCACGTCCTTCTGCCTCTCAAAGTTCTGCGCTCTCTGTCTGCTTATTATTTCCTAGTGCTTCTTCAAACCGAGTATTACAAGATTTCATTACGACGAGAAGGAAAACCGAGTATGAGAAGGTATGATAAGAATGATCGAGAGAGGCTCCGGTCAGGGGCATCGCACGAGAATTTTCCCAGCGACTGTTTCGAATGTGTCCGAGTGAAAGCCGACGTGTGCGAGCGCAATGCAACGGACAGTCGCGCGCGAACTCACCTATAATTCTGCGTGTACGCACGTAACGGCGCGTTTTGTAATAAGCCGGCTCGCAGAGCCGCGTTCTCGTCGTCGTTGTGCATATAATAATTCGCCTGCCCCGTCCTCACGGGGGACAATCATTATTCCAGAGTGCTGGGCAAGTAGGCGGCCTCTCCTGTCCGCCGTCGCTTATCTCATAATCTGATCGATAATGAGTAAACTGCTAATCAAACGCTTCCGGGATACGTTGCGAATTCAGCTGGAAACCTCGACTGCGGCGAGGCTTGGCAGGCGGAACTTCGGGACAAATAATCGTGCATGACCGCTAACTGAATTGTCACGATTGTCGTGAAAGATTTCTAAAATTTTATGAAAAATTAATAGCAGTCTGTGTAATATATGCAACACGCCGCATATCGTTATTTGTATATTCGAGTAAATCTGAAATAAATACAATAGAGTTGAAGTGGGACCCTCAATAAAACTAAACAACATATAGAAAACGGCTAATGCGGGTCTAAGGCAAGATGTAGGCAGCCTATACTTGTAATTTGTTAAAATGTGAATTCATACACCGTTTATCTCCACCTTTGTCCCGCGCGCCGGTTTCTTTTCGGACATAATGCAGTTTTCTTACGGGTGGAGTTATTATCGTCAGCAAAATTCACGTGTTCAAGTGGATAAACGATTTGTAATTATATTTTAAATGCTACGTTTAGCATTTTTATAATAATACATTTCAAATTAGAAAACATGTATTATGTCTTTTCCAACGTTATATATTCTGCAGGTCGCGCAATGCGATTTAACAGCAAACCGGCCGGGAAAAAAATTGCACATTAAAATATTTATTAAAAACGGAAACTTCGTAATAGGGGGGGGGGGGATACTTTTCTACTCAATTACAGTGCTATTAACATTGATGGGCCCATAAAGACGTCTGGAAACTG
This sequence comes from Vollenhovia emeryi, assembly GCF_000949405.1. Taxonomy (NCBI): domain Eukaryota; kingdom Metazoa; phylum Arthropoda; class Insecta; order Hymenoptera; family Formicidae; genus Vollenhovia; species Vollenhovia emeryi. The sequence goes on along the minus strand of NW_011967238.1, from coordinate 1,273,165 downwards.
GCGATTCATTGCGAGTCCCACTGCAACAATGGCAATAATCTTTCGCTTTCATGCGCGACCAGCAATTAAATCCGAACGGGAGAGACAGTCGATACAATAAAATTATAACTCTGCTGAGAATCATTTTTAAAGATTGCAATAATTGCACGTATAATACAAGTGCCGGTAAAAGTAGCGAGGACTTTTAATCCGAGTTGTCGTACGCTGAATTGCACGCCGGTGTTTTCCCCATAGACGTCTCGCGATTCCATTTACTCGGCAACGAGGAGAAACCGGTGAGGGCATTGTGGTGTACCGAGTTGCGGCATTACTGGGCATTACTAGGCATTTTTTGGACATTAGTTTGGGTATTAGGCCTTGCTGAGGCACTACAAAGATACAACGAGATACAATAAGATAAAACAAAATAAATAAGACAATAAGACAAAGTAACGCCCAGTGGGCATTAGTGGGCATTGGTGTACGAGATTTTGGTCAGCGGTTTCCCCCTCGCTCCGCAATATACACACAAAGACACGCAAAAAAAGCTGTACCAGAGCTATCTATTTCCGTCTCTAACGCGGCCTTGAGCACTGTCTCTTCCACGTTCCCTTCCTCTGTGTTCTTCATCGTCGAAAGTCTCGTCACGACGAGATTCGACCCACCGCCCCTTTTTGCTCCCTTTATCCTCCTGTTAACATATTTGGCATACCGTCGGAATAACCCGCGCTACGTCTCCGTCCGCTCCACCGATTCTGTGGATTTCACCGCGATACACGAGCCTAAACTGAAACCGCGATATCATTGGGATTTATCCGCCGGGGAATTCTGTGCCGTGCTCCCTCGCGTCTGGAAACGCACGGTGATACACGAGCCTCGTATTTCCTCTCGTACGTGGATTCCACGATCAGTGCTCGAAAATAGATTTGTCCTCGCCGAAAATATAAAGGCTGTCTTTGAATCATATGTGTTTCAAGAGTTGGGCGATTTTTCGAAATGAGGGACGAGACGATGCAACTTTAATTTTCATCCAATTTTAGATAATTATCTCACGAGAATTCTAATTTCAGAATTAATTGTGTAATTTTTAGATGTACAGTCCCCTATTGTGAGATACGAGACAGCAGACACTTCTGTTAACTTAATAGACATCATTTATTGGTTTTATCATGAGAGTTGTTGCTCTTGGAGTGAAATTTGTCTAATGGAAAATTCATTGTTAGATCGTGCAATCGTTGCAAGAGAAGACTTGTGACTGAATTTGAACGTTGAAAACCCGCTGTCGGCACGCAATAAATATTCCCATTTTCAACTGTTCAATTATCGTTTATTTAACCTGAATGGGGAGGGGGGGAAATACGAGGGGCATATTTTGTTTCGTTTCATTATGCTTTCGCGTGTTTCGCGAAATTAATTTTAAACCCTAAGTCATCTCCCTCCGTTTTTGCCGACCGCGGCTCGGTTTATTAACCAGCGTGCGCCGCGTCGGTGAGAATAAGGGTCGCATTCGGTCGAGCATCCTAATTGCACATCGGCGCGGGCGCCGGACGGGATGTCGTTAATCTAATAATTGTCTTCATTAATTTATCGAACGCACGCCACCCCCTGCACCACGTGTCGGCGGCGAGGTATTGACACAGTTCGTCGCAATTATCATCGCGTGCCGCGTATCCCTTAATTAAGTGCACGCCGTGCATCAATTAAGTTCTGTTTAACGCACGCCCTCTTCCTCAGCGACTCGATATGCGAGCCTGTACACGAGCCTGTGCTTCCCACCGTCTTTCTGCGTGCCGTTTGATTTTCCACCTGAGTCATCGTAAAATATAATCTGCCGTGTCTCGCAACGCGGGGCAATCCATCAAATTGCGCAATTGATAATATAATTAAACGAGTAACCAGGGTGAACCGAGTAGATTGCGTGACCTTTTTACGGGCTACGTTGACTTGTACAACAGCTTTTCAATCCACCAAAATTCATTAATTAGATAAATACGAACGTACATAAGTTGGGCGTATGAACTGGTACTCCACACGTAAAATGCCTTTTTCCAATTGCGGCGAAACATCGACTTGTATTTAAATTAACGGCTCGTTAACAGCTCGTTAGCAACTTTAAACTTGATCAATCAGTCGTCTTTCTCGATCAAGCGTTTTATCTCCTTTAAATGCCCATGTAGCCCGCGTAGCGATAAATGGAAATAAATGCCCATTTATTTCCAATAAACAGACGACGCGGTTACGACCGGGGCGCCTCGTGAAAGTAAGAGCGCATGCAAATACGAAGGTAGAAGGTCTCGTACGGGATGTCGTTGGGAATCGGATCAAGGAGAGTGCCTCCGATTATTTGGACGGTCGCGCCGCGAGCGATTTCTCGGCGTGGTCTTGTCTTCTCGTAAACTGCTTGACGCTTTCGTGGACACCGAATTTAGCGATTATGGATACACACACGTGCACGCATACACGAGCAATTGCCTCCCGACCTTTGCGCGCTTTCTGCTCTCACGAACTAAACGACGCGCGGCAGAAGAGCAGTGGGGAATGCACATCTGCATATCGCTCGATTTTACCGGAAACCCTAGTAGCACAGTAGTGCATCGGCTAAACGTTGGTCCGATATTTCCCAATATTGTGTCAATATACAGGGTGTCCCAGGAGGAAAGGTCAATATTCTGGGAGGTGACTGTGTCGGTCATTTTAAGCAAAAATGTTCATATGAATATACGTCCCATTCCTCACTGTTTCCGAGATAGAGCTATTTGAATGTACAATTGCAAAATTACCGACAAGAAATACTACGCACTATTTCTAATATTTATTGTTCAAGTGATATTATATTTTTACACACCATAATAAATGTTCAAAAATTACACCGTTAACAACAATGCACGGTTCAACTCTTGTGCGAAAGTGGCGTGTTGCTCGTCCAAGTACAACATGACGTTCCTTTTACATTTTGAACATTTCTACAATGTTATCAGCACAACAGTCAACAGACGCATAAGAGTAACTTCCCGCGGTCGTTTATGAGGTTGGACGAAGGGTGCAGTGTAGCGGAAAAAAATTAACACACGAGAGACATTCAAGTAGCTCTATCTCGGAAACAGTGGGAAACGGGACATATATTCACATGAATATCTTTGCTTAAACTGACCGATACTATCACCTCCCAGAGTATTGACCTTTCCTCCTGGGACGCCTTGTATTGTGCTACCGGGGAAGATTTCTTTAAAAGTGACGTATGACCGTTTTCTTTTCTGGAAAGACGTCTTGTATGTAGAATAGATCCCTTGGCACATACATGATAAATCCGGTACGTACGCGAGATTATCGTCCCGCGCATGCGACAAAACCGAACCGTAATGCGCGCATGCATGCAATGTTCCGGTGTGTAATGTCACACGTGCAGGATCACGGTCCAGCAGTCGTGATATTGCATATCGGAGATAAGAATCTGCTCTCACGGCGCTGAATCCCAACGATGCGAACCGCAGAGACGTTACGTCCTCGGACGGAGCCGTTCGCGGTATCCGTATCGTGCCGCAGGTGCGAACGAACCACGTGCACATGCGTGCGGTGCGCGTGCGCGCGTGTGTGCGCCAACGGAATCCGCGTGTGCCGCAAAATGTGAGATTAAGGCGCGCCGTTCTCTCTGCCGAGGTCGGTTTCGCAAACCTCCGATTTTTAACGTAAAATAAACGTCTAAAAAATATATCTCATTCTATTCTAGCTCCGTTCTACATGATCAACGTCACGGTCGTAAAGCGCGAGTCAACTAGGGATTTAACGGGGATTTAACGGGGATAAAAACGAAACCTCCGCTTTTCTTTCGGGAAGACAGAATTAGAAGACAGATTTAAAACGATTGCGCAAGAGTTGACGATAGTCAACAAAATTCCTTTCTTTCTCTTTAGCGATGTTATATGTAGAACTGTCTGTATTTCAGAGGGAGAAGTGTTACAAGCTCAGAGTTAATAAAATGAAGTAATTAACGTGTGCTTGTCGAGACGGCACGTAGAGATGTTTGTTTATTGATGAAAATCTTCACGGTGCCCCGCGTTTATGTCCAAAGAAGATTACGTCACGACGAGTTATACGCGAGATTTTATCCCGCCGGTAACGACAAAGGAAGCTGTTGAACGCATCTAGATGGATGACACAAGCGTGAGGAGTTCCTCGACTTCCTGACCCAGATAGATACGGGTCAGGTTCCAAATGTATTCTGAGACGGTCTTTTTCGGTGGCCCGGACAATTTTTATGCGGGTACCAGTGTGCCCGCTCGATAGCCGGAAGTTTGCTCAAGCAGTCCCATTATAAATTCGAATAAAGATAATCGATAGGGCAATTTTAATTTCCTGCGTTCAACGCTGGTTAACGATCTGACCAATTGTGACCGTAGTAAATTCAAGCGGGCTAGCGACAAAAACTACACGCTTATTTAATGTCGTGCTTTCTTTGCCAACGCAAGAAATCGTCAGAGTGTTAAATAATAAAGAATTTGATTAGATTTCAACGCGTGCAGGTATCGCAAATCTGCCGTGCGTGCACGGAGACTCGTGTGTCTGGGAAGTAAATTTTTTCGGTATAGGTATTTTCAGTAAACCTAGCAAGAGAGGCGACTGCAACGCGCTACACAGGCGTAGGAATAATTCGACCGGTGTGCGCCTAGGAGAGTTCCGGTAGCGAAACGCGCGCTTTGAGATCCGGCCCGAAAGAAAGAAGACCGTGCCGAGCGCAGCACAACGCTGCAATTGTGTAGAGCGCAGTCTCTCTAATCGCACGCTCTGATTAGCGTGTGTACATCCGCGCGATGATCCCGCGGCGACGCGACGCGACGAGATCGAGACGAGTCGAGTCAGCTGGACGCCACTCGCAATCAGGTGGAGGACCGAGCGGTCGTGCCGGCGGCTCGCGGGCCGACGGATCTTTTTCCCGAAATTACGGAGGTAACGACGACGGCTCCGTCGCGCCCCGTTGCTCTTCAGCGGCATTATTCATTGCGCAACAACATTTCACGAATCACGGAGATTGGCGATTCAAACCGCCGAATAGAATTTAATCCCCCTTTCCGAGAGGCGTAGATAACGACGGTGATTTGTCCCTCTTGTTTCACGCTCCAGATATCGCGGCGCTATTTGCATTTGCTTTTTAATTCGCCGAAGAAGTAAGAGAACCGCGGCCGTGCCACTCGTTTCGTTTTGTCGTGCTTCCCTGGCCCGGCGAAGAGCCGGAGAGCCGTCGCGGTTTTATTTCTCCGTCTCTTTCCTGTCTTTGCGGCGGATGCCATCCGCGAGGCGTGACCAACGCGTCTCCGTCCCTCCTCGCGGACTCGCGTTAATGCCACCGGCACTTTTTGGTGCTCGCCCGGCGATGCTCCGTCGTGCGTACAAGCCGTCGCCCGGACTCATGAATGGCGATGCTATCGACTATTCGTAAAAGCCGGCGGCTTATTTTCGGATCCGCGTTATGACACGCGCGTGTGCGCCTCGTAACGCACGCGAGGTGCCCTCCATAACGCGTTCGTAGGTCTTTGCAACGTGTGGAAACCGCGGCGACCCCTTCGCCGTATCTCGCGTCAAAAATATGTAAAGATACGTTCCGGCCGTCGTTAAAATAACGAGCGCAAAAAGAATGCTAATTATGATGTGCGCAGAGATTGGTTCACCTTGCGAAAGGACTCGAATTCCTCCTACCCGCCTCGCGGAAACGATAATTAATCCCGTATCGGAAAATGAACGCGCGCAGGCAGGAGTTTCTTCTAACTACGGATAAATTCCTGCCATAATCGATTCTAATTCACCTATTTTTTTGCAGAGTCGCTATACCGTGTAGAAGTGAAAATTGCATTTAGAAAATATGCGGCACTAATCGCGCCGTCACGCTTCATATGCAGCTGCCGCTCCGCCGGGGAAAATAGAAGGGATAATAACCCCAGCGAAGGCGACGCCGTTAGTCGCATCGGAGGAGATTCACGGAGACGTCGTGAGTCACTAAACGGCGATTTGTATGCGCCGCGTAGCGCCGGCGCTACAAGGCATTGTGCGAGGGAAACGCATTGTACGCGAAGATGTGATTCTCAGGCGCGTAGGGCGGCATAAATTTCAGGATTCGGCGCGTTCCGCGTTGCGTGCGCATATACGACACGACGACACGACGCGAATACCGTTTATCGAATCGCGATTGCGGTACACAAGGGGGTCAATTCTGTATCTTACAATACAGTGAATAATGCTAAAGGTGACCGGCATTGTCTCTTTCCAAGGGGACGGCTAGAAGCTGTTCACCTTTAGCATTTTCACTATAGTGTAAGATACAGAATTGATCTCGAGGGTCTCCGAGTCCTACGTTTAAAGGCCTGTGTCCACGACGCTAGAACTTGGTCCAAGTTCCAGTTCCGAGAAATGTGTAGCCAATCAACTTGCAGCTATTCCATAAAAGCTGCAAGTTGCTTTTCTCGAAACTAGAGCTTGAACCAAGTTCTAGTTCTGAGAAATGTGTGGCCAATCAACTCTTGCAGCTATTCCATAAAAGTTGCATTTCTCGAAACTAGAACTTGAACCAAATTCTAGCGTCGTCGTGGCCAGGCCGTTAAAGGTCCACGTAGTGGATACACCTGTGTTCACGGCGCTAGAACTTTAACAGCCTGACTTTTATGGAATAGCTGCAAGTTGATTGGCTACACATTTCTCGGAACTAGAACTTGGACCAAGTTCTAGCGTCGTGGACACAGGTCTTTAACACGCGACTTCTCCAAAGCTGACGAATCCGCCAGCGGATTCTTCCCTCGCGCTTCGAGAAGAACTCGCGGCGGTGACCGGAGGGCGAAAACGCAACGGCAAAACTGTCGGCTGCAAAATGGCGCCCAGACTCGATCTATTTTTGGTGCATTCCAGCTCAACGGATGGAGAAGCCTAGCTCGCAGACGATGTTTCGCTGGGAGGAATCGCCTCTCATCTTGTTGGAATGCCAACAGCCTCCCTCTGCCTCCCCCTTTTTATTTCTTGCTCCCCTTCTTTCATTTCCTCTCGCGCTCCGTTTTCGCGGCGGCTCTATCATCGCTTCGTCGCCACGAGCCTAATACGCTCGTTGTCTCGATAATGACGATAAAAACGCAGATCGTAGGTTCAGGGTTTAGTTCTCTGATTCATCAGTTGTGCTAATTAAAGTATCAAGTTTTCTTTGTCTCGCATACTTATCGCGGTATCGTTTTAATTTTTCCTCGTCGAAAAAAAAAACGGTAAATTACGTCGTCAAAATTTTGTAAACACACATTTTTTCCAGCGCCTTCTCTGATTAAAAGAAAAATTCATTTTGTTGTACGTCATTTTCCCACGTTTCACTTTCGAAAATTTCAATAGAGAACGTCTATAAAAAGGAAAAGGCAATGTTGCATCCGATGTTCAAACACCTGTTACCAACAGGTGCTTTTATACCGCGTTTCTTCACACATCTTTCATTGTTCCAATAAAAAAAAGCCGGGCTTTGAAAATAGTAGGCTCACCGAACAGAGTGTGCATATCGTACGAATGATCAAAGATAATAATCGATGACGACTTGTTCACCTAGTTCCTTGAACGGAAGCCATTATAAAGTAAAATAGATGATTTAATTATATACCTCTTCGCCACTCGACAATATTCCTTTCTAGGGGATAATGAGAGATCCAGTCGGGTCATAATTACATGGCGGATGTCGATCTTCAGGTGAAAATAATCATTAATGTGCACAATAGAAAAGCGATTTGTGTCGTAGCCAGGAGCTCTCACGGCGAAAGCCAAACGCGCGAGAAAAAAGCGGGGACTGTTTGTCGGAGGTGTTTGCGCGACATACAGAATCCACTTTTCACAAACACAATTTCATCTAATTTTGCAATTTACTTTCTCATCATATTCATAAAATACACTTTCAATTTTCTTCACGCCAGCGAGGACAATGTCTCGAGTTCTCTTTATCTTAATCTTCGCGCAATTACAAAAGTTTACCTGCGAATATATATCAATAATTTTATTAAACCGATGCTGGATATTCACTACCTGTTCTAAGATTCGCACGCGTTATTTGTCGGGTTTCACGTTGGTCGACACTCTATCGCGACGCACATGGAGAAAAGTTCCCTGTTATGAGACAGGAGTCGCATATGAGATAGCAGGTTTTCAACGTCCAACTTCAATGACAAATCTTTTTTCACAAAAAACAGTTAACAACCCATTTTGAGGCCCACAATTAGTAATCAAATTATTTTAATTGTTCATAACTCTAATCTTTTACGAATTTTACCAATCAGCTGTTCTACCTATATCCAAGATTTTTAAGTAATACTAATCAATTCTCTCAATTAGTTATGTCGATATTCAGTAACGCAAAGATGATTTTCACTTAAGAGGCACTAACCGAGATGTCAAGTTGCTTAACTACAAAAAAACACGGTCAAAATTTTCCCCAGAGTAGAGTTACGAAGAATCCAATTGATTCGATTGTTAATTGTGGGCCCCAAAACGGGTTGCTAACTGTCTTTTTTTCCCCCCAGAGTACCAATCAATTTTCCACTAAACAGATTTCACTCCGAGGGCAATAAATTCATGGTGGAACCAACGGATGTGCCTATTAATTCAGCAGAAACTCCGCTGTCTCATAATAGGGGACTTTCCTCTATTATTTATTATTATTCGAACACGTTGTGAACATCATGTGTATTCATAGCATTCCTCAGATCGTGATCGCGCGAAATATCTCTATTCACACGCAGCCGCACATATTTCGGCGTTTAATCGCGCGACTCTAAACAATCTTTAATCCCGCACACGATCTACGATTATTCGTAAATCCTCATTCATACTTTCCTACCTCGAGGTCATCGCGGGTTAACGACTGCCGGCTCGTCGCGAACTCGTTCTCAATGTTGGCTAGAAACCGTTTCGTACGGTACCGAAGCTTTTTCTCATTAGTCTCGTCTCATTCTCTCCCGTTTTTTCCTCTCCGTCCCGGGGGGGAGGGAAGATACGCGTGCGTCAATTCGCGTGGATACAGTTTTACAATTTCTATTGTAAATCTTCGTCCGAATTATTGCGCGTGCACAGACGTCCGTTTCAGTGAAAAAATCACACGCCAAGTAATGCCTCTCTGCTGCGATATTTTGCTGGGCGCGATTGGACGCTGGTTCCGCTCTATTCAGAGCACGAGAGCTCTCGATCGCGAAACACGCGACGTCACGTTTAATTAAGTTACCAATAAATTCCGCCGGCTGAATTACAAATAACGTACGTTTCATTTAATCCCCGCCTTCAGTAAGAATCAACAACGTTATTAAATGCAAGAGTAATGCTTTCTCGCGAGCGTACGCGATCCTCTCTTCCCGGCGGCGGAGTGTACGAACGCGAGGCAGCGTCTATATAAGCACCTCCACCGGAGGGGCTCCGCAAAATGAATGGATTAAGTGGATCGGGATAGATCGTTAAAGGCAAATCGTCGAATGCCGGTGCGCGGCTGTAGTCTTACACGTATCCGCGGCGTTTGCAAGAACAGGTCGTAGCCGGGAATATTTACTATCGCGTGAACGGGTCCGCGTGCGCGCGCGCGAGTTAATCTCGAAGGATGCTGCGCGCGAAGGATCCGCCTTTCTTTCCTTCCATCCTCCCTTTCCGTCTCTTCCCAGGACCCGCCGTTGCGGCTCGCGAGCGGGGCAGAGCTTTCTCACAAGTCGACACAAAGGATTAAGCTCCTTTCGGAGCGTGGCGCTCGACGGCGAGTGCGAACGGTGGCGGACGATTCATTCCACGCCTAGCTATCGCGGACACGAAGGCGGATGGCAAGGGGGATACGGATTTACGAGGTGCCCGTGCAATTTCACTCTGATTCCAATAACGGCCGCACGAAATGAAGAATTAATCCGCGAAGGCGCACTATAACGTCGTGCGCGCGCCCGCAGGACCTTCCCCTTCACGTCATCTAATACGTGTAGCAAGTACGTATATCGGTTGCGGAACTTCATCAACTTCTTCCCACGCGCATCGGCAAATGCCAGGCATTCAAGGATACGGGCGGAATAGAAGGAAAAGTGAGAAAAAAATCGACTCGCCGGAGCGTCGGCCTGGCCGTGCGATGCGAGCGCGGCTCGAATAGCTTCGCGGCAATTCTTTTTTTCTTCCTTTCCATATATATGCATATAAAATAAATGCTGCGAGAAATATGGTAGGCAGCCGCTTCCTCGCGTGCGCGCCGTATAAATTACAGATTAATCTTTGTGCAATCAGAAACGAATATCTACGCCAACGCGCGCGCGATAAATATTCCGCATCGCTTTCCGTGTGTATATGTACATATATATCCTCTCTCGTGTGAAAATCTCCCACGTGAGGTGAAACTCGATGTTAGCTTCTATAACGACGAGCGGGCCGGCGAGCGCGGCCGCTTTACTTACGAGCGCCGGTTCTCACGCGCCGGACAAGCCAGATTAATTTTTCGAAGCCGAACGGAGGAAACCTCGGCAATTTCGGTTCGCGCGAGCCGATCGCCGGTCTCGTATCGCGCGTGGGTCGCAAAAGACGTTTCGCGGGAACGAGTGAAAGGAGCGAGATGCAATTCGAGCGTCGTTCCATCGCGAGGGCACAGGACCCGCGAGGAATGCGCGCGATCGCATCCATCTTGATCGAAATCTAATTATTGATTCTAAACGACGTTGAAGAGGGCAAGGCGCGCATGAAGAAACAGCAATTACATATTTTTTGCTAATTAACCGGTCAATGTAGAAAATTTGTTGCGAAAAATATTACCTCAGCCAGGCTCTGAACCTGGACCTCTTTTGCTCTCGCCAATTCGACCACTGCGGCATGTGGTCGAATTGTGGCCAGCTGTGATCGAATGAAATTTGGAATTTTATTATTATACTGGCAATTTGAAGAAACTAATCTTTAAATATTTTTTGTCACTGAGAAGCACCACTTTGTGTGATCGAAACGTCTGACGCAATTATTTGTATTTCGAAGTATTAAATTTTATATATTATATTTCACACATAACATCTTGTGCCGACTCCTATTGCCTATTTCTTTTAAATATTTTTGTGGAAAATGAATATAAATTACGTCGCGCGATATTGTGCCACAATCGACGATTTTAATTAATGTCTAATTGTTTTTTTTTACATTTTTCCTTTCTACGATGAAAACTTTGTAACAGTCGAAACGTTCGTTTCTTTTAAATGATTTCGCAAATACAAGTTTTTAATTTTATCACCTTGTACAGCTCGTCATTATTGGTCCTTTTGTTTATTTATTCGTATCGAAATAAATTCCTTCCCACAGAAGAATCGATTGAAAAATATGTTTTCCCAGAAAATTCTTGCCTTCCAGGACTAATTGTTACTCTTCGTAAAGTCTTAATTACAAGCGTTCTCGTTGCGATTAATATTTATGGTTCACACATATTTGTCTATTCAATTAGGACGATTAAATATTTTCGACGCCTCTCATCAAACGACGAAAGATAGAGGCAAACGAGAACGGATGCATACAATAGATAAGATCTTGAATACCAACGCTTGCAATCGAGCACGACAGCTGACATTGACGTTGAACCATTTGGAGAACGGTGCGAATATCGGAACAATAGCGCGGACCTCCCGGTGTCGTCCCTAATAATAGTCGTATTTCGATTTCTATTCCGTTCATCCTTTGTAACCGCGAACAGATCGGCTCCGCGAGGGACACGGCGAGAAAGACCTCTTCCTAGCATTTCCATACAATAGCGGGAAAAAGACGGTATGTATTGCGAGATATCCGGTGATGGCCTCTGGATGATAACGAGGCCAGGATGAAAGATGTCGAAAGAGCCGCGCGTCCACGAGACTCGCGTCTGGATCAGATTTTCACGGCGAGGACACGTCACCAGCTCTTTTTACAGGGGCTGAATGTTGTAACCGAGACACGCATTACGGCACAAGTGTAACGGACACGAAAATCTGCGAAAATCGGCACGAAAATCGGCACGGAAATCGGCACGGCCGTGGCGCGATGAAAGGTCCGAGTCTCGCGATTTCGTAACGCGCGCGCGCGCGCGTGGATCGGAACGAAATTTTTTTTCTCCGGCGATATTTCCTCCATTTTCCCGGGTCGATTGTGTGCGTATGCGCGAGGGCACGTTTACGGAAAGTTGAAATTTTCATCGGCGGCGACGGCGGCAGCGGTGGCGGCGGCCGAGCGGATGGGGTCACGCATGGTCGCTCAGCCTGAACAGTCCACCGGCTGAATACTATCGTGACGTCACTCGCTACGGTCACTGCCTGAATTATTCAGTATTCCTTCGTTTCTAGTCGTTCAGCGATGCCGCGTGCAATCTCGTACGAAAGTTTGTTTTTACGCATGCGGCGCGTAGTAGGTAGTAGCGCGCCTTCTTATCGCTCCATCGTCTCGCGACAGGAACCTCGACGAAAGCGAGAACCGCCTCGGGGGTCTATTCATCGCGGCTCCCCCGTTGTAAAATCTTAAGGGATCAAGGATGCCGGCTTTCTCGTCGGATGCTAATTAATTGCAAGTGCCGCGACAATGGCGCGAAACGTTCCAGCGGTATTGTGAACCGCAAAAGCGGGCGTCCTACCGTGGGACGTGATCAAAGGTTGATCCTCGTAACGAGTTATCCCCGAAGGACGACCGTTAATAACTACAACGATCCCACTCGGCCACGCTGGCCGGCGATGGCTATCGAAATTAGATAGAAAATTGCCTTCGGCTCATTCGACTTTGGTCGGAGGTTTCATTAAATTCTTTGAGAGATGCGGAATCGATAGATCCGCTGGATGCTATCGGACGGCGTATCGGTATTGCGAGCGGCCAACGGCTGCGCCGCACGGTATCGAGCGATATATCGATTAGGCGTGGAAGGGAAGCGGGGGGGAACGCGCGAATAAAACGACGGCGTCGGAGAATTAATACCGAATACTTTTTCGCCGGCGATCGCGGGACGAGATATATAATTTTAGCCGTTCAGACGCTCCCGTGGAAAACATGGAAAGTGAAGCGTACCTCGTTAAATCCGTGCCGATTCCCTCCGAGACTTCCTCCGTGACCTTTTCTCGCCGCGGCTCTGATTTATGGACCGTCTCCCCGCCCGTTCGCCGTCGCTTCGCATTCTCCTGGAAAGCCGACAACGTTATTCGCAACGCTATTCGGTACGATATTCCACGTCAGGACGGAGAATCCAGTTGTTAAGGTAGCATAATAACACTGAGAAAAATGTCCGATTAAATATAATCGGATAATCCAATTACATGATAACAAACGGATATATCCGATTAAATTGTATATCCGATGAAAAATTTGATCGGTTTTTCAATCAAATTTCATCGGTAATTGCATTTCATCGGATAAATTTCATCGGATATATCCATAATTTAATCGGAAAACGTAATCGGAAAAATTAACCATCGGACATACTATTTAATTGGTTTATCCGATGAAAATTTTTCTCAGTGAACTAATGCGGCGCGGATAATGAATCGCTCGGCGTTAACGATCGTCGCGCCGCTCTTTCGTTTCGTCATCGTTAGTTTCTTCGCTACAGTAACGTGTCGTAATTGTTTAAGCCTGACGAACTGTCCCTAACTTTCGCGAAGACAATCCGCCTGATAACCTGAAGCCTGAATACAAAAAGGTGAATAAAATTTCCGTACGACACGTACAGAGCGGCAGAGGTACGGCAGGTGTAGCAAATCCCTCGCGATCTTGTTGAATATATTGATAAAAGCAGGAAAGTATGCGCGCGTTGTCGGGTAGAAGGAGGTTTGTAGGCCTATGCTGATTACGATTGCATTTAATTAATTAACCGATGCACGCGGATTACCTCAAAGACCCCATTACATAGCTCGTTTAACGGAGAGCATTCTTTTTAAAATCGGCGCCATTACATCGTCGGACGTGTTATTAATCGACATAAGTGCCTCCTCATAATTAGCGGAATAGCGTAAAATTCGTAATAATACGCTCACGCCGCGGCAGCGTCCTGCGCGATTAATCGCGAGAGGAGCTATCGACGCTCGCGGTTTTTTTGCGGCCTCGTATCTCTCCCATCCATCTATCCCGTTTCTCGCGACACACGTGGACCGCTATTCCCGTGCACGCCAAGTCTCACACCGTAGCACCCTCGTTAGAATCGCGATTTCGAAGAAGCACCGACTATTAGGCCCGCAACTCGTCCGTGTCTCCCGTCTCTCTTTCCCTCCCCCCCCCCCTCTCTCTCTCTCTCTTCCTTGCAAATATATACGCGCGTTACGTCTCGTCTCTTTCCGTTTCTCTACCTCCCGGCGGATCGTTACTAGGGTAGAAACATGAGTTTTTGCCAGTAAAGCGAGGTGGAATGCGCGCGGCGAGGCAGCGTCAATGGATCCATAAAGTCCGCTCGCGCTCCACGAGTTCGAATCTAGTTACGACTGCACGCGGCGCAAGATGAAAAAGAAGACGTCGGGTGGCGAGGTATTGTCGGAAGAAAGTCTCCGCGCGGAAAGCCATGGCGAATTCGCGGCCGCGGGCGACGCGTGTATCTTTATTTTAATGGAGAACGGCATGCCGTCCGGAGAAATCTCTCTCTCTCTCTCCGGGAAAAATATTCCCGCCCGAAGAAAAATGTCCTGCGGATCTACCGCGACCGTGGGGCCCCTTCTTATCTTTCAATTAATGGTGCAAACCCCATCATCTCTCTCCCCTTAAAACTAGTCATGACGGCAACGTTGCGTCAATCGCAATCTAAAATCTTAAGTATCCGAGGGGGGTACGATCCGAGGATGCGTAGGTAACGTGGTCTTGTTTTCTCGTTGCAGCAATGCCAGTCGTTGAAGAAGGAAAACCGGAGGTTGCAGAGCGCCTTCCTGCAGAACGTCTTTCTTCAAGCGCGAGTCGACACGCTCCAATGGCAGGTCAAACAGGTTCGTAATCGCGCGATAGCTGAAGATCTGCGGGAGAAGAAGCGACCGATAACGTGGCCAACCGGTTTACCTCGCTCCGGTTATTCGATATCGCGTCACGTAACAACCGGTCGGGCACACGATCGGCTACTTTTCCTCCTTCGGCGATCCGTGTGATTTTCGTCGACCCGCGACTTTTCCCAGTCGTTCATTGTCACTTGATGAATGAACCTACAACGTATGATCCATCTTGCGATCGTTGTTAACATCTTGCGCCGATAGCATTTCAAATTTTAGAAAAAGTATCGCGACCACAATCTCTCTTCTCGATAATTCAAGTAAAGTCACGATTCATTTTTATATGATAAAAAACAATCATTTGTGCTTAGTTCTTAGCTTAGCATCCGATCTCAATCTTTGAGAGAAAGCTAAAGCTCCATCGATTAGATCTCGGCGCATCCGCGATTCCGAAAATACGCTATTCATACTTTTAATTGTAAACTTTTCATTGTTCCCCTTGCTTGTATTCCTTGGAGATGTCGTCGATTTATCCGCTGGCAAATGATTTCTTTATTAATGTTACTATTGGTATTCTCGCATAAAGAATAATAAATGTCTGCAATAAAGCAGGGATGCGCTTGTATTTCGCAGGTCGAGTCGAGCAGGCAAATGTATCGCTCTACGATGGAACAGGTCGCTCATTTCTTGGGCCGGGCTCACCGGAGCCTGGAGATCCTGCACGCCAAGGAGAACCCCAAGGATAAGAGACGCGTGCCGCGTAGCCGTAGCGTGCACACGGTAGTGCACGGGGACCTGTCGCCGAATCGCGGGACCGCGACACCGTCGCCCTCGTCGTCGACATCCTCGCCGTTCACGCGCGCCAAATCGGTCACGCAGATCGGCTCGCCGAGTGCTACCTGCTTCCGTGAGTTCACCTGGTCGGTTCTGCGAAGAAACGACCCGGTGCACTGCACGTCGCCACGTATCAAGTCACCGTCGGATCTCATTAAGACGTACGACGTTCCTGATAACGTCGTCTATCGCGAACCCAAGCAGACGGAATTAAACCCGGACGAGATACCGCCGGAGAAGCTGTCGCAGGAGGCGTTTAGGTGCGTGCCAAACGTTTAAAAATCCCGTTCTTTACAAATTGAATGATTAATTGTCAGTTAATTGCAAAGGCCCGTGTCCACTAGAACTTGAACGCGGTTCTTGAATAGTGAACACTTTTATCCTTGTTAGTTTAGCATTATATTAAGAAAAGCGTCAACGTGGTATGTAACTACTGGAAAATATGTGTTTCTACAGGTTACTGAGGACTGTCGAGTCTTTGTTATCGATGCGAGAGCCCGACTTGGCGAGAATGACGCCGGTCGAGGAAAACGGATCCTCTCCTTCCCCTACGGTGGACCACCATCGCCATCACGACGCGTCTTTCTCGCTACCGAGCGGTAACTTCGCCAATTCAACAACCTTGCAAGAAGCCGCCGCCTACTCCGGGAGTTCCGGTAGCAGCCGTGGAAACGAATCGAGCGGCGGGCAGCAGGGCGACAGTAGATCACCGAGCCTCGTCAAGACGTCCGTTACCGAGTTTACTCGAAATCTGCAAAACTTCGCACCGAGTGTGAGAAGATCGCCCGACACTGCCTCCTGGAACTCCAGTAGCAGTAAGACGACCGAGGAGGAGGACATAGTCGCGTCATCGAACGGAGCCACGTCCAACGGTACACCGATCTCCACGCTCAGCAGGGCTGCGAAACGGTTAGAGAAGAAGGAATCTACGGGATTAGTCGGCAAATCTAAAGTAAAGCCGGCGAGCAGTCCAGTGAGCAGCGCCGAGGGCGAAAGCGGGTTTTTCTCAATCAGCTCGTTCCAGGAGGTAGGTCTGCCTGCTTCGGCAGTCCTACCGATCACGCCGGTCAAGGGCTGCCACACCGAGGTGGGCCTGCCGGAGGTGCCTTTGGACAAGACCAGGCACCGACGGTGGTCCTCCACGCCCGCGGAGATCCAGGCGCTCTTCAAGCAGCATCGAGCGAGCTTCGGCGGTACACCGCAAACCGCCACCGAGTCCATCAGCGTCTGTTGGGTTTGAGGGTGTCGCGGACACCGCCGCCGATTATGATCCCACCGCAAGCGATCGTCATGGTTTCAGTTGGATCTCGCAGACTAGACTAGCTCGGGCCGCGAGCGCGATTTTCAGGAATGAGATACTTAGATAAGAATATCCAGGAATTTTGTAAATAACTTCTTACGCAATCGCTTCTTTTGTTACGCTGATAAAGTATGTAGAGCCGTAGTACTGACGAAGCGCTCGATAGAAACTGCGATTCGTTCGATTGTCTCGATAAGATGACTCGTGTGTACTTTGCTGAACTTTCTTACGAGAGAAGTATCTGTTGGAATGTGTTAACGGATAGGCGGGGAGCGCATGAAGAAAATAAGGAATTGATATACGCCCGCGTAACTGGGCGAGTTTCGTAGATGATGCGGCCATTCTGTAAGTATAGAAAAGAAGAATAGCATAATCCTATTTTGCATCCAGCCATATCTCTTGTAGTTTCATCGTTGGTACGAACCTCATGCATATCGGTATCGATGAAACTTCTATTCCCGTCTCTACATACGCTCGTGTCGCGATTATCTCAATTACTTCATGTACGACGATAAATTTTGTTTGCCAGAAATTTACGGGCAAATTTAAGAAGCCTGAGTTAAGCACGTTTCCTGCGATCGACAATCGTTGAACAATTAAGCGTTATTTATAATAAATTTATTATCTTTGAACTCGAGTCAATTTGATTCAATTCGGAACGTAACTAAAGCGAGTTTAATAATTTATACTAATATATCGCGACGTAGTGTTCAAGACGATTTAATGTTAGTGACGATTTAGATTCGGAAGAACGCAAAAGCTAAATTTTTCCATCTTAATCGATGAATTGGAGTCTGCTACAAATACCTTCGTAACACTTTTTGTATTATATTTCTGTGAGGCCCGATCTACGATGTGCTCTTTGCGTTTGGAGACATTCGATTTTGTAGCCAACAAATACGTTTAAAAATTTGTGCAACTTGACAACAAATTGTATATTATACATTGTACAATTGTACGCTTTACCGACAAATCTTTTCAAGCGTTTTCATTTGCTAATACAAAATAGATTGTTTCCAGAGCACACTGTAGATCAGGCTTTAGTCTCGTATATGTTAAATAGCGGCGCAAAGTATTTTCAACCCTGACTCCACCTGTTTGCATCTAATTGGAATTGATTATTCGCACAACAATTATCTCGTTTAATGCCGTTACACCGCGGTCGTGACGCGATGCTCGATTTTAGCATTTTTTTCGACGAAACTGTAATCGTTACACGACCATATACTCTAATTCACGAGGACGACATATCTTTTAACGTAATGAAACAGTATGATTTGAGACTATCATAGTTCTAGACTTTACAATATTGCGTTCTCTACATATTCCTCATTGTGCGTAATTTGTCATTTTCATTCGTGCGTAATTATATAATACAGCTGAATATCAAGCCAAAACGTCTTATTTCATTTCCCATCTTATCCTTGCGCTTTCCCACAATCTACATTTATAATTGCCCTTTGGCGCAACTGCGTATCATGTGAAAAATATACACTCAACATTTCTACACACAAAATGAACCTTACAAAAGTTGGACTCTTTCGCGAGGTCGTGTCTCGAGTTTACACAATTTTCGGTTTTTCTGCTTAAACGCTCATTTAGGACCAGAACGAGCGTTTAAACAGAACTTACTTTATCACGTGCCCCAGTGTGTCGAATTGGTGAGTCGCTCGCCTAGAGTGTAGGGAGGAGGTCCAGGTTCAAACCCAGGCTGAGGTGGTATTTTTCGCAATAAATTGTCTGTATTATTAAAAATGCCAGGTATGGTCGAGAAAATACCGACGTTGTTAATTACCGCTGGCGACATTGAAGAATATTCTAATTAGTCGCTTTATCTTATTTTATCTTTATAATGCCCCAGCAAGACCTAACGTCAACTAATGCTCGGTAGTGCCGCAAATGTGTACCGCTTACAAAAATGCGTGTAAATGTCCGCGAAGCGCTGAGCTCATGTCCGTTGGGTTCGCTAAACCCAAATGACTGTGTGGATCAGTGATCCCTGCGAGTTACCGTCGTGTTACGCAGCTTTTTGGCACGAGAACTTTTTGGCTCTCGAATCTACAAACAGCAAATTATCCTCTCTTAAATCGTATGTAGCCTCGCGCGATAAAGAAGACACTGTAGCCATCTAGTAGGGGAAGAGAGAGCTACTGAGAAGCAGCCAGACATGCATATCTGGCAGCATTTATCATTCGATAGGAGGCTTTCAACTATAATATATCTTATCTACAAATCCATAGATTTAACGAGCTAATGTGCCAAGTATCTTTCATTTATGACCAATGATAACTTTTACGCTGAAACAGGTCACGCTTAGAAAGGTTTTCCTCCAAACAGCCGAGATTCCACTGATCGATATCTAGACGTGTGTACGCGGCTAGTTTAACGGGGTTAAAACAATTGGATTTGGTTCAGTCGAATGATAGCTCGAGTCGTCAACGAGATCGGTTTAATATTTAAAGTTTTCTAGCACGTCGTGCCGAAACTATAAGACGTTAATTTGAGAAGAACCGATCAGATATTCGTCAAACGAATAGTAGCGCTGTGGCGTTGGAAACTGTTTCGTATAGACCCGACTCAGTCATCTAATCTCTCGCGAGACAGAAGCTGTTTAAAAAACAACCTAGGTCAGATGTTGGAATAATTTGATTCAAAAGACATAACGATATTCGATGTAATCGTAATATTAGCGATATCAGCGCGACAACATGAATATTGGACGGGCCAAGGCATCCTCCCGGGCCTCGTTTTGCAATTGTTTTCGACCGAGATCTGGACCGGACGACCCCAGCATCCAGCATCCACTCACATGGAGACCCGATCTCTTGATCGGAGCTGATCGCGAGAGTCGGTTCAATCGTACGCGAAGCTCTCCCCCGCTTCCGATGCCACCGGCGCTACCATCCGTTGTACGAAACTCGTCGCCTGATAACACCGCCTAATCGTCCCGATAATTCTACAAGTTTACTGCCCCGACGAGAGCGAGCGAGCGATCGAACGTAACTCGACGCCGATCGACGTCGGGTTCTGGCGCGATGCGGCGCGCGGCGCGCGGCGCGGAGCCGCTAGTGCGGGGTCGCGGCGAGAGAGCGGGTCGCGATTGCGCGCGCAAGCCTTGATAACGCTGAGGCAGGCAAGGCACGAGAGCTCGGGTGCTCGTTATCAGTGCGGCAGGCGTCGGCAGGCTTAAAACGGCACTCGGTCCACCAGTCGGCCAGGAGATCGCGCCACGAGGCGAGCCACTTTTAGATTGATTTTCAAGAGCACCGCCAGCCACGGGGCCAGCGCTCCGCGTTTATTTTAACGCGCCCAGAGACAGAGAGAGCGAAAGAGAGCGGGGTATAGGGAGCGGGTCCGCGCGCGCTCGGCCGTACAGGCGTTTCAGGCTGATTGGGATAGTGCGATCGAGGGAGCGACGTGACGACGTGGTGAGAGGTTCGGCGAACGGGCGAAGCGCCTCTCCTCCGCGGCACGCAAGACCGGTGTCTGTCTCTCTCTCTGTCTCCCTCTTTCTTTCTCTCTCTCTCCCCGACGGTACCGTCCGTATTTTTCGACCGTGCCACCGCACCGTCCCGGCGCGCACACCGAGCGCACCCGCGAGACACGTACGTAATAACGTATACGAGGCGCGCGACCACGACTGGCGGCTGCGGGCGCGCGTGCCGTCGCGAGGAAACGCCGAGGGGACACCGCGCGTACACATATTCCTGGTCCGCGTTTTTCTTTCCTCTCTCTCTCTCTCTCCGCTCGTCGCAACGCCAACGCCGTCCCGTCGGCTCGTTGCTCCGCGTCCGTCCGTCCGCGCCGCTCCGCTCCGCTCCGTTCCGTCCCGTGCCTTCACTCTAATCTATACTACTCGTGCGCGGTGTGTGCCATCGAGTGCGCGTCTCCGCGTGTGCGCTGCGGCAGGCCCGAGGTGTGCGCTTGTAGGCTTCGTGGCGCAGTGCGTGAAATGAGTGACAAGGACCGCTCCTCTCCCACCCTCGTCGAAAACAGTCTCAAGTCGCTGCTCGACCAGCCCAGCATATTCCCGCTGATCGGTAAGTGTACGCCCGCGATCTACGCGCGATATCCCCCTGGCGCGCGTCCTCCGTTCTCCACCCTCGCGCTCTCTTTTCCTCCGTCCCCGGGGTCCCGCGACGTTCGTCACCTGGCCTGCGCGAGGCCAAAGATTCTCGCACGAAAGGCATTTCCTTCTTCCTCCGCTCGCGTCGCCGTTCGCCGCCGGTTGCGCAGCGCGATCTTTGCGCGCGGCCCGCCCGCCCCGCTCATTTCCAAGTGAGACAAACGAGAAAGAGGAGAAAGGGGGGAAAAATAATTCTCCCGCTTGAAAATTGGCGCAAACACGCCGGCTACCACAGCGCGGACTGGCGGCAATCACGCGAGCGCACTGTGCGCACCACCGTGCGCTTCATCGGGAGTTTGAACATTTCGATACGCGATCGCATTTGAATCGCGAGTCCGGCACTCGCGTGCCCCTGCGCGCAGCGCGCTACACAGCGACTCCGCGCTTTTTCCTATTATCGGACCGCGCGAACTGCCAAGGAGGGCCAAAGTGCAAAGGGCGAGAACGCGAAACGGACGGAGAGGGAGCAGGAGAGAGAGCGAGAGAGAGAGAGAGAGCGAGACGGACGGAGAAATAGAGAAAGAGCGGAGTCATGGAGGACAACGGGCTTGTGTTTGTGCGCTCGTCGTCATTGCGCCGACGCCGTCGGTCTGCCGATTAACCTCGTTTAAGACCCCGTGGCGCACCACGTGACGCTTGTCAGCCTTACCTCGCCCCGAAGCAGACCCAACCTACACGCTCGATTCCGCTCCGCTCGGCGGAGCGAGCGTCAGGCGACTAATCTTACGCGACGTGTGGCCGAGAAGGCCGAGGAAAGTCGGGAAGCCGCACGACAGACCGTTCCAGCCTGTCCCGCGAGAGTAGACGCTAAATAAATCGAGCGTAGCTCAATTCAAAGTGATCCACGGGAATTTATCCCGCGAACCTACGGACACCTCGTCCTCGGAGCTAGCGATCGAGTACAAATGCTTTCCATTTTCGCCCTTCCGCCCCTTTCTACTCCTTTTCATCTGATGAACAGAAACAGTCGACAACTTCTCGACCAATCCCCTTTTTCCGTTCAACGTTCCCGCGTCGTGATATTATTTTACATTGCAAAGAGATCATTTCAATCGCTCGCGAATAACACAAGTGGCGTCAATGTACAAAGTTTAAATCGGAAAGAAACGAAATATGCGATACGTATTTCTATCGCTTTGTCTTTCATTTTTCACCAACTTAGTACAGCAGACCATTTACTCTTTTTAATTGCAACCTTAAAAGAGTTAAACTATTCTATAATTGTCACGTCGTATCGAAATTACCATCAATGATATGAAATCGCGACTGGGCTCGTTATTTCAATTGCCACCAGACTTTTTATTTCTTTCAACTTGCTCGATAATTTGTTCAATAATTATTGTAACAAATATTTCCTCTGTCTCTCTCAGGTAAAATAGAGTAGCGATAAGTCGCACGCTAATAAGTCGAGGCGCAGATCTCACTCTCGATGGAAAATATATGAATCGTATAAACAATCTGGCAATAGAAATTTATTTTGTGAAATTGTACCACAGGGCAACGCTGCAAAGTCAATTACTCTTAATCTATCCATTTTTTTCCCGGCTAATTACGGGTCGCGTTTTCCAGGAAAACCGTGCACCGTTTAATGTAAGTTGCAATCGGATGATGTAATTTTTGCAATGCGCAACTCGTTTCGTTACGAGCGATACTAGTTGCATAGTCGAATGGGAAGTAACTCGTTATGTTGATTCAGGAAACTGTCCCCAATTTACTACCTCACTGAATCGGATTATTAGTGCAATGCAGATTAAATAATTAGTACGAAAACGTGGATGCGTGCGTGCATGCGTGCGAGGGAGATACGTCAGTCGCTTCAGCTTTTCGTTCCGACGACATATTGCATCCTTTCATCGGTTAGATAACAAAGCCGAATCGCTTTCTCGATTACGCAAAATGCGATTATTTCAAGTGGGCTCGAGTCTCGAAGATAAAAGCGGACGGAAAAAAATAATGCCGTTTCTGATTACCGTCTCTTTGCTTTTTTTTACCAGCAGAGCTAGTTGTACGCCAGGAATCACCGATGCCTGCCCACATAAATTTGCGCACATATCGACACACTTATACATTTGGCACATACATACATGGAAAATGTCTATGTATTCCACATGTGCCTAAATTCATATGGGAAGACATCAGCGATTTCTAATGTACACTAGGAATCACCGATGCCTTTTCACATGAATTTGCGTACGTATCGACACATTTATACATTTGACACATACATACATGGAAAATGTGTGTATTCCACATGTGCCTAAATTCATATGGGAAGGCATCGGTGATTCCTAGTGTACATTAGAAATCACTGATACCCTCCCGTATGAATTTAGGCACATGTGGAATACATACACATTTTCCATGCATGTATGTGCCAAATGTATAAATGTGTCGATATGTATGCAAATTCACGTGCGGAGGCATCGGTGATTTCTAATGTACGCTAGGAATCACTGATGCCTTCCCATGAATTTAGGCACTTGTAGAATACATACATTTTCCATGTATGTATATGCAAAATGTATAAATGTGTCGATATGTGCGCAAATTCGTGCAGGGAGGCATCGGTGATTCCATAGACATAGTAAATATAGACTGAGCGTCCCATTGAACAAGCTGAAGCTCGTGAAGAGAGAGACAGAGAAGATTTAACAAGACTTTCTTTCTCTGTCTCACCATCGTGACAAGAGAGAATCACGCCTGTGTGGTACTGCGCAGGCACGATTCTTTTCTTTTACGATGGTGTAAGAAAGTCTTCTTAAATCTTCTCTCTCTCTCTCTCTCTCTCTCTCTCTCTCTCTCTCTCTCTCTCTCTCTCTCTCTCCACAAGCTTCAGTTTATTCAATGGGACGTTCAGTCTATATTTACTATGTCTATGGGTGACTCCTAGCGAACAGTCGGATCGATGATCGATTAATTTCATCTTTCACCTATTTACTCTAATTACTCTTCCACGATACGCAAAACTTTCGGCGCAGAAATAAACTGCCGCTAGAATAATTCGGCCTCGAATTCAATTGGCACTCTGTTCGCGCTGCCACGCATTCAAGTTTGGAGGGAAAAATGCGTCCTCGTCGTCGCGATATCTTCTCGCGATAAAAGATACTATGTGGCTGCAAACACGCATGATATATCACGACAGCGAAGCGACGCTTCGCGTTACTTTTTGATACTGCAACGTCGTAAGAATAAATCCTTTCATCCGCGCGGTTGTAGCCACAGCGACGCGATTCTATTTATTTTCGGTATTACGACATCGCGGCGTTAAAGCTCGTACAGCGACTTGTATTGTGACAGCGACTGCCGCGGCACGTCACATGAAAATGCAATGATTTTTTTTTACTATCTTTAGCATATACACACTATTATTTCTTTTTTACATCACACGAGAGAGTGTCATCGTCATTCTAGGCCATGTGCCATTTTTTGCTCTCACACATGCGCGCGTGTACAAGCTAGGAATATATAATAATAATGAAGAAAAATCGATCATCCATCTGTGCAGTCCACGAAGATGACTGTAATAAACAAAACTGGTAATTTATATCCGGGATGTAAATTGGTGTCTCAAGTTGTGCGCGACCGTACGCGGAAAGTTGAGCTTCTGAAACGCGGCCTACGGTCAGAAAAATTGTCTCGAATTGATACGAGTGTGAGTTCAGCTGGGATCCAGCGGAACTTGACGCTCGTAATTTGAGATTAAGGCCTACTGGTCTACTGGGCGGTATTACATTATGCGGAGACGTGCACAAGACCTCCCGAAGGGACGAGGCAAACTGCACCTCGTATTTATGCCGATCAATATGAGAGATATAAATGAGAGTAACAGTAGAAGGGCAAAGAGCCAGGAAGACCCCAGACTTTTCAATTCGGCCAATTACGCCGCACATAATGGCCATACCTCCGCTTCTCTATCTTCTGATTGTTCCCACAGGTTCTATCACTTCAGCGTCTTCACTCGCTGCTTGTCTTTCCTACTGATAACTTTGCCTGGCTCTTTTCCCTCTGCCAACTCACTGCACAATATAAACATTTCTCAAACACATTTGTCAATTAAGAATCACCGTGGGCGTCAATTAAAATTAATTGAGCCCGTCTATTTCTCTCGAGATCCTGTCTCTAAGCCTCTTAATAATGTTTACCTATTGTTAATTATTAATTTACCGACTAAAAATAAATGCCGATTTTGAAATATACGCGTAATCGCATGAATACGAGAAGGACGATCATCCTTTATCTGTTTTTTTTTAGCTCGAATAAAAGATCGGCGTACTGTTTGCTTGGACTCTATAGCTTATGAGTGATCGATGTCACTTATGGTCACTGTCGCGGACGTCATCGTTAGTGACCCGACGACTGTCGACGACGAGAAATGCAAGCCGGCAAGTAGACGCCGATAAGTCGTGTGCGAAGCGCCGTTTCATTTTTCATTCACTTTCCTACGATCGATCGCGTCGCTCTTCGTACTGTATTGTCTCGTCGTAAGACGGTTTACAAATTTACGCATATATTATCAATAAAGCGTACTTACAGAAAATGAATAGAGCTGTCTATTGTCGTATCGCTTGGAATCAGTCCTGAGCTATTATTACACAAATGAGTTGTGCTAATACTATTTATAATTTTCATTTCTTGCCAAAAGATAAATCTGCGATTGTAATAAAGTGTTTTTGACAAATGCACGCCTCTACGTGAAGAAGAGGATACCGTTTTTAATGTCTCACGACTTTTTGGTCCCGACTTATCCTTTTCAAGATACTATATTTAGCGTGCCTGCGGCATAGCCGAAAAAATTGTATTCAGCATGTGTTGCTGCCGTAATGAAATCTCATATTTCATTTTCGAAGCTATCAATCATTAGCAGTTGAAAATACAGTTTTTGTAACGAATTTCTCGTCCGCGAAATTTGCAACGTCATTTTCTCAAACACACCCTGACCCCTGCAAGTAATTTCAAGGATTTACAAAAAAGATCGCGCACGATATGTCAAATCGTTTCTGTTTTCGTATCAAAGATCGACTAAAAAGTACTTGATTTAATTAGACGGAATTGCATAATTTGACAGCAATAATCACATCTAGGTCATAAATCATCACGACGACAATAACGTCTTTTAGTCACATAGACATTTCGCAAAATATGGGATTATTTTATAATATACTTAGGAAAAAAGCTATGGTTTGATAATAGGATCGAGCGGCAAAGACTCCGTACATTTGAGCGTATCTCTCGCTTTTAATAATTATCGGCAGATGAACCACGTCGAAAGTTTTATAATATACTTAGCAAAAAAAGCTATGATTTGATAATGAGATCGAGCGGCAAAGACTCGGTACATTTGAGTGTATCTCTCGCTTTCGGTAATTATCGGCAGATGAACCGCGTCGAAAGTTTAGCACTGGCGTCACGGCCCGTTCCTCTAGTGTAGTTCGTGCTCTTTTACAATATGTTGGGCGATTATTTTTGGCGTACCAGGACCGTACACACGTCAATCCGCTTGATGGATAGGCTGGAAGACCAGAAAAGAGTACCGGCAACTTGAATATGGCTTGGCACGGTCGAGCCATGCTTCGCGTGCGACGCAGCTAAGGAAATAATCAGCGCGATCTAATATTTAATTTATATTTTACGCCGATCGCGTTTCAATCAGCTGCCATGTCCATTCTTATTGCGATAGTTATTATCAATATTCCTACGAATAATACGATAAAATGTTCATTTAATATATTGCCACTGTGGACAGACGTTGTTTTCAGCAATCTACTAAAAGCACAACGTTATCTGATAACAATTTTGGCGCACGGAAGATGTCCGTTGTTCGGATATATCGCGCTTTGACGAAACCGGCCGGCATGTAGCGCGAGATCATTTGGGGTTTTATTAATATGATGGGAGAAAAAACAATTGGCTCGCGAAGCGTACACCTCCGCAATCGTTCTTCGGGCCACGCATAATAGTTATAATAGTGCCAACTTTATGGTGCACCAGATGCCGCCTGGTCGGTCCAAGTTGGCTCCAACATCTGCCATTCGCCGACAGTCGGTTTTCGATGCCGTTTTAAATCGTTCGAACGTACGGAGATCAAGGTAAAGGTTAATTACTTCGTTTCCCGTCGACAATTTCTAGGATCGCGTCTTGTAAAAATTAAATTCTTGATTAAAAAAAATAGACACAAGTTCATTTTAACGAGACACGAATCGCTTCTCTTCGCGATTATAATTGGCTCTGAAAAGTTCTTATTTTTGTCTTACTCCACTTATTTCAGCCTGATAAAATTCACTTAATCAATTAAAAAGGATTAAAACACATTGCGTGCAATGAATTTTGTTTTATCATACGCCAGATGAAATAAAACGCTCGTTTATCGTCACTGCTGTTATTTGTCGTAATTGTAAAAATCCAGTTTCACGAAATTATTTCTTATCCATCCTTCTAAATCTGCCAATTTCTTGCGAAGGAACAGAGCGATATTATGTAAAACGATGTCAAACAATTATTCCCCAAATTTTTCTTATGTCTCACTATTATTACCCGCAGGCCAATTGGAAAGATTATTTGTCGAGCCTTGGTACATCTCTAACTTCAAGGTCCCTCGCGATATCTGCGAGTCTTGAGAAGCGTTTAGCACCGCGCGATTTCGCTCGTTAGCACGTGTCGCTCGCTCGATTCTCGTTGAGGTACTCAACCGCGAAGATTTTTCTAATGGTGTCGTAGAAAATTGTGTCATTCTCTGAAGTGTCCATTGTAATCTTAAGAATTGCTTAATTAATGGCAAACGATAAGCCTAACTTATCCTGTTATCCATTTCTTCCACGACTTGCGAGTTAGCCGAGATTTATCTCGCTAGGAAATTGTTCGCGGAACAATAAACTTATCGATACGGTGGAACGTTAAAGTGTTCCAGTTTCAACGGGTATTAATTTAGATAAGTCTTACGACTCTCCCACATAACAGGTAAACTTGCGCGCGTTAAGGATGTAAATTTTAGGTAAGAGATTGTCTGGAGATACTCGCCGAATATTAAATTATCGATCGGTCTTAGACCGAAGACAATACGTTAGTAAAAGTCGATAAAATATTCCTGTCACCCGATCGATCCGCGATTTTTTCCAAGACGATCCTCCTCTACGTCTAGTTAAAGATTCGGGCTGAGGCCGATCGCGCTCGTGGCCTGGCGTGGCCTCCAAGCGAGTACCGCTTTTCTGGCAACCCGCCAGAACTTATGCCAGGTTTCAACATACCGGCCGACATGAGTATTTTCGGTTTCGCGGCGAAACGACGGTCTGTCTCTCTTTCTCTCTTCTCCCGTCCCTCTCCCGATACGCTTCTTTGAGGGAAAACGAAGGGACGATCTCTCCGCTATTAGATCAAGTAGACAAATGGTGTTTTCGTCGCGGCGCGAACAACTTCACCGGCGATCCAGTTAGTTCGATCCACGATCATGTAGTACGTGTATAGAGAAGTCTTGTTTATTATTCTTATCGCTCTACGTAACACCCAAGATCGGCCTGAAATTATACTGATTTTCGAGCCTCTCCTCGAGCCGTACACTTGTCGAAACACAAGTGTAAATGTTTAATTAGCGTTCGGCACAATGAGTATGGCGACAGCGTGTGATTAGTCCCGTGATAAACTGCTTTCATCGCGCTGGTGTATGTCACTTAATCATCACCGTATACCGACGGGTTATACTACCGTACACAATCGGTCTTTGGTAGACCTATTTTCCGAGAGATCGCTCCGAGAGCTATTTTCTACATTCGCGGCATGCAAAAGAGCGACAGGCTGAAATAGCGACGATGATTCGATATCGTTGTTCGTTAGATATAATAATAATGCCTCTTCTAAAACACGTTTAGCTTTTTTATCAATAGATAAGCAATTAATAGCCGAGCTAATCCGAATGCGAAACCGTTCATTAACTGTCCCGTAGGTACGACGTAAAAATTACTCTCTGTTAATCACGGTCTGTTGGTCAGCTAATCGTAAGTCCGCTAATAATGTATGAGGAAAAAGTTAATTATACAAATCGCACTAGTATTGGAAGGCGAAGCCTTAGGATCGGAATATCGAGGCTTCTGTTGGAAGTCGACGCAAGTACAGCGGACTAGAGATAAAAAGTGCCTTATCAAATTAATAATTCTACCGGCTCCTGATACTGCATATAAACAAAATGGTAAGGACCGTTCGGTCGCTCTTCGTCATTTAAACCAAGATTCCCCACCGGAATGTACATTCCTGTGAATGAAATAATGAATCGACATGATAACAATTCCACCCAAGATAACGTGAGATGCGGTAAATGGCGAATTGACGTAAACTCGGTGAATGCACAAGCGTAAATGTGTAAACTCGAGATTCAATTTTGGTTTGAATATATACGACGTTACAGGACTGCGCTCGAAATTGTTGGAGGGCCGAAAATTATGGGGGGACCACCTCGCGCGGAATAATTTTATGGAATTTAAATCGCACAGTGTTCTATACCCGAAAAATTGCTATCCCGGAAAGCAGAGATCGATTTGGTGCCCGTCGAAAGAACCTGCCTCTAAAATATCGTCAGCTCGTTCTGGAACGTAATTTGCATACGCGTCGCACACGCATGCACTTATCATTCACAGCTGGCGTCGCGGCGGGGCAAAACACCGCTGCGATCCGCCGCGACGCGTCTTGCGTCTAGTCCTAGAGTTGCTAGGCGAAATAGTCACGCGGTGCGCGCATACATGCGTGTGCAGACTCGTCATTAGCGCGACTATCATTAGCCGGCAAGGCCGCGTTCAGGGCTGTCGACAGATGCCACGGACCCCCGCGTTCAATGCGTTTGTTTCTCAGGAGGCTCGGATTTCGCGCCGTGTGACGGACGGCGTAATTTCGTATAATCTCACGATCGTGTTTCTTTCTTCTCGCAATACATCACAGGAATTAGAAACGTCCGTATGGAGAGACAATTGTAATAATTAATATGGCGTACACAAAATTTCAGAATAAAAGAGTACATATAAATACACGAGATCTCAAAATTTGTGTAAAGATGCAATGGTAAAGTACGCTATTGCGGACATTTGAGCAATCATAACATAAATTTGTATATCTGTAAAATTCAATTTTGATCTCGTATCGCGAATAAATGAGCGAATAATTCTCTCACTATGAACTATGTATACGCTATTTGTACTTATCTTCCTGCACAAAAAATCATAATTTTATATTAATTTCTAATTGTTATCGGGCGTGCCTAAGGATTGAGAATGTTGAAGAGAGTTTTGTGAATGCCGTTCGTCCGAATGTTGGGATATAGACGTTTCGCTTTTATTGGGATCCTCGTCTGCCCTGTCGTTCCTCCTCAGCTCCGGAGACGTCGTCTCCGTTTCTATCTCGGCGAGATCAGTGCGTGTTCTAGCTCTTCCTACGCTTTTTCTTCCTCTTCCTCCTCTTCTTCTACTTCTGCTTCGTCTTCCTCTTCGACGTCTTCGAGAAGAACGCCTTCTTGTGCTAGCGCGTCTACGTCGCTTTCCTCTTCTTCGCGTACTTCTGCTTCTCCCTCTGCTTCTTCTTCCTCTTCCTTTTTTTCTCCTCTCTTCTTCTCTTCTCTTTCTTGACCGCTCTCTTGCTTCTCTTTTTCTCCTCTTCATTTTTCGTCTCCATCTTTCGATTCCGCGCTTTCGCCAAGGTTGTAGTGGACAAGGTTCCATCACCCCATCACCCATGCCATTCTCTAACGAGAACTGCCCGAGGTAGTCGCGATTGCACGAATAGTATCCTCTGAGAAGAATGTCAGTGGAATGTTTTAGTACCACTAATAATCACTATCTAGCGTAAATTATGATAAATTACTACAGTCGCCTTCGCATTCGACGTCCCAGAGCTTTTGTCGTAAATGAGCGACGTATACACGCATCGAGGGATAGTTTACGCGCAGAAATCTCTTCTTATATAGATATGCTTAGTTATATTCAGCATTTGGAGGTCAGACTTAAAGTCTTTATAATGGCTAAATTAAGTGTCTTTATCAACGCATATTACATCACGTTACACCATCACGCAGAGTGTGACACAACGGTTATTTGATCAAGTGAGAACAATGTGTGCGGGCGCGATCTTCAAAATATTTTTTCACGAAGTGGGTCACGTATCGCCTTCGTAATCGTGACTTAATCTATTGCGCTTTATTTTTGACCCGGCGGCTTTATCATTGGCATTGATAAGCGAGTTTTTTGTAGTGCAGAAAATATAACATCGTAAATACGTCCAATGTATTAACGCGATGCTCAACGCCACTCTCGTGATTCTTCACAATTCTCGAGAAGTCAAAACACGTACAGCTTAATTTTCAAAATAACTTCCGCCCGAGTAAAGCGTTTAGTACTACCATTGTTTAACCGAGTATTAACGGGATGCTCGTTGCAATCTGGCGTGCCTTAAATTAACTACGAGAAATAAAATTACCGGGACCGTTTGATTGTCGACAATTAATGGGAATTCGCATCAAATTACCCCTTTGAACACTTAAGAATCCCATAGGACAACCCGCGTCGTAAAGCGAACTGGACCTGCTGCCTGGTCTCCTCGATAGGAACATTGTACTCCTGGGAAATATAGTTACTAATTTCTCGCGATGTCGAGCCTTGCACATCTTGCAGCCTACGTATAGCGTTTACAACCAGGGCCTCGACCTTTGGAGTCCGTCTAGCAGGCATGTCTGCTTTTAACAAATATTCATTAGTATACTTTGTATGCACGATTGCGTCATCTTGATAAGTTTTATTGTCGATAATATTACTCATCGAAAACACACGCGAAAACGGCGAAAAAGTTCTACTATTTGCATAAATATTAATTTCGCTGAAAGCATTTTTATACGGGGATCGAAACGGTAGGACCAAATGACGTCGGAGGGTCTACTTAAACGTAGGGGATATCTACCTGCGTTGCGTACAATTTGGCAGGAATGTATTTGCAATTCCTTTCCGAGAACACGTATCGCAATCCATGAGATACAAACGGCACAGTAAAATATGTACTCTAAATCATTTTAAATTCCCCGCATTGTTTTACTGATAATTCTAATTTGGCACGCGAAATTTTCATTGACGTCAACGAAACGGTATCCAAGGGAAATGATCGTCACTTTTGTGTTTTTTTTCTACGTCGTCGTTTTTTCGATTTTTTAATCGAAGTGCGATAAATGAATGAATCTTTTCTAAATTATATGCTGTAGTGGATATTAACTGCAACAAACATGTTGAAATGTTATTACAGACCTCATATAGAATAAGAGTATTCTCGCTTTCTCGAAAAAAAATTTTAATTAATTCGCCTATACGTTCTTTACCAGTTTCCCTTGAACTTCGTTCCTGCCTATCTGGCGTGGACTCATAACCGGACTTACAATCAAAGTACAGCAATAAAAGTCTTCGCCGAGGCGAATAAATTACGGTCGAATCGGACATATCTGCTCAATGACTAAAATGTTTCGAGTTCGTTAGCAATCGGCGCACTTAAATCAATATTTACATCGCCACTTTGATAGCAGCAAGAAAAATCATTGAAGTAAATTACATTATATCATGCATTCAAAAATTTTTATGGTAGAAAATAACTTATCCCTTCAAGTTAAATTAGTTTTCAATAACTCTAAATAACTATTTTACGTTTAGCTATTATACATTATTCTGATTTCCGAGTTTTAGAATATTGAGCTCCTCAGGTTTCGGATAAAATTGCTTTTCAATCATATTTCGCAACAATTTAATTTCATTACGTTTAGAATAAATTTCAATTAGCATCATAAAGTCATTATTACAAGAAAGAAAGTACATTACACCAAAATGTCTATTTGTAGAACATGCTTGTTCCTTCATTCTCTTCTTCCCTCGCTCTTTTTCTGCCGCTATCTTGAACAGAAATACAACAGCGCAAAATGGCACCAGAGTAGCATGTCAGACGTTTGCGCCGTGACAGCTCGGAATTCTTTTCTTATACCTTTGTAAATATAGTTCTCTTCCGGCTATTTGAATCTCCTGATCAAGGCGATGCCGGACTAGTGGCTACATTATTATCTTGCAATAAAATATATCGAAATTCATCGTCGATATATCGTGTTTTTTTTGTGTGAAACATAATTGACATGACAAACGCGTATCTTATTCTAGAAATATACTATTTTGTCAATTTATTAAAGCGGCACCAAAATCTATTCATACGTATAAGAATTTTATAGGCATTTTGTATATTTGGGGGCGCGCATGTGTTTAAATTATCAGTCGATTTTCTTATTACACGATATGGTATGATAAAGAAAGGTTCGCCTGTCTTATCGCGAAAATCGACGGAAGCGACTTATCATCTTATCGATAGTGTTGCAGTTACGGTGGACTGGCAGATACCTATGTTTTATTAGACTTATTTATGTTGCAAATGCGATCACAGTTTGTGAAGAATGACCGATCGATTTCTAAAATATTTGCAATACAATTACGAATATCGTGAATGATTTATCGTAACCTGTCATGTGACTAAAAACGAATAAATATGCATTGTTCCTGGCGCGTATTCATTGATATGTAAATTGTGTTGCTATTCATACAGAGTGTTTCAATATTGCCACGTTTCCTTTTCATATTTGTAGAATCGAAAGACGACATTCTCTCTTAACAAAACCTTTAGGACAGTAAACTTTTTAATCATCTTGTTTCAAAAACACAAAATAATTTAGCGTTTAAAAACTTATAATAATAATCTCGACTGGACAGTCTTATTCTACCGGAAAAGTCTACTTTACGTATTTCTGAAATGCATTTCTTCCTACGTTTACTTGGCACCTCAAGATTTTCGTTACAGAGACAGCTTAATAAATTGTCCCAAGAATTTCCACGTGACAAAAATATAGAAAAATGGCTATCTCTTTTTCAGTAGTCTCGTGAGCTGTCGTTTAAAAATTAAATTCGACTCGAGAGTGCTGAAAGATCCTTCGGTACATCGCGTTAGAGCAAGTTCCTGCAGAGTGCAGCACGGATCACGTATAGACTCTGCCGGCATCTGGTACCGCTTCAAGAGAATTGGCTTCGCCGAAAGTCCGTCACCGATACCATGCTCGCAACGATAACGCAGAAATCGTCAATGCCTGGACCCGATAGCTTCCCTGCCACTCTTGTTTTCTTATCCTACTCTCGCCCCGGTAGTGATATTTAAATGCCTGGCAGTGATATTTAAATATAAACCTGCACGTTCCGAAACTATGAGAAATAACTGATAAAAGCGTGCGACGAAAGGTCGTGACAATGGGGTTTTTCAGCGCACGTGGAGACGCATGAGAAGGAAATTATCTATGTATAAATTGCCAGAGAGAGAGAGAGACGATACATATGCGTTCTCCAAGCATTCACCTGCGCGTGCAAGGGCACCGGACATACGGATCGCACACATAAGCGTTGGAGACCGTCGATGTGTCGTGTGCTGCGCGTTTGTCACACGCGACACACGCGCGCGTTCCCGTGCAAATGATGATTACTGCCGGTGTATCAATGTTATGTGCTCAATAGCGATGGAAACTAGCTCTAGTAAAAATTTTACCGTATCTGCGCTGCTCACAGTCGCGCTCTTATACTGTAATTTACTTGGATCCGTTTAGAGTTTCAAGTGGTAAAAGTGCCGAGTATAATAGATATAATATATGATTGATCGATGCGACGATTAGAAAATAAATTCTCTCCGTTTCAAGAGATGGCAATCATCATACGCTCATAAATGCCGCGCTGTCTGCGCAAGACACATAGGTTCTCCAAACTGACAGGAGCGGCAGAGAATTAATTTATGTAGCAGGAAATATTTTTACTATTTCACGACGCGCGCGTGCGTAAGTGCACGCCGTTAACGTGTGCCCATTGTTAGCATTTTCGACCTTGCAGCACGCGAGAATGTGCACGGGGAACAATCGGGACGGTCAAGGAGACCTTACTGAATAATCAGCTTCGCGAGGGAAAATGATTGCGCTGCCTATGAATGAAAAGAAGGAAGCCATGAATTTCTTATTACCGTGCATTCTGTAAACACCGTTTCGGAGCAGAGATCACGAATAACGATGCGTCGTCCGTGGACAGGCAAAAACCTTTACCATAATCGTACCGTCACTTCCTCGCGGATTTTTGTGACGAAATCGTGGGACCGAGAGAAAAAAAAAGATTACATCCTTAAAAAGCAATCAAACTGAGCGACATGTTTTTTAATCATTACGCGGCGAATGCCTGACGTCAAGAATATTGTACGAACTTTGTTGCGAGAATTCGTGAATACGGGGGCGATATTCATAAATGCGATAAACACTGATAAAAAGGATCGTTTGCAAACATCGCGCGCCGCGGACGCTTTCTCCCTTTTCAGAAATTCGGAAAATTCTTGGACCGCTGATCCCCGCGAGCTTGTATTAATGTCAGCGAGACGGGCGCGCGAGGATTTAGAGCGTAATCATCGCGCGCCTCTTACGAGATTATTATTGCTGTAAAGATGAATTCATAATATCGAGGCGAGCCGGCCCGACGCGGCCGAGCGAAAGTGCCTCGGCCGCATAAATGTCGGGCCGACTCGGCCGGGGACCGAGAAGGTGGCTTAACGAATGTGGAGAGATCGGTGAACCGGAAGCGAAAGGCGCGCGCAGCTTCACGATTCGTTTGGTACGACGTACAAGATCGTCAGTCTCCCAGCCTTTAACGCTTCGCGGAACTAGAAATCTGTTTTTCACGCTCGAACCACGCGAGCTTTGTTCACGCATCTCTATATTGTCGTGCGTGCGAATGAGAATTTTCTTTTTTTTTTAATCGCATGCCACCCAGATAGAGATTAAAGTGGACTGCGTGACTGCTAGTAGGCGAACGTAAAACGTAATGCGAACCGAAAGATCTAATAGTAATTAGTACACCGTGTGACGAGCAGTTATAAATCTAATTTCGACGACAAATTATTTTTCACGGTAAGTTCTTAAACGTAACAATGATTGTATCTTTTTCTCCCCAAATGAGATTGTCTGGTTAACTGAATTGGATCGATCTTATCTTGGTGTAACATTTCTATCGCGTTTGCATTCGTCGTGAGAAATAGTGTTTCTACGTGTCGATTAAAAAGGTAATTACTACGTTACGCTTGCGGTGCAGCGCGACCTTCGGCACTGCCGAGCCGGACACGGATGTTTCTAGGCGCGCCCGCGCCGAGATTGCCTCTCCGACGTGCGCTTTCGCGCTCGTAATTTCGCGACGAGAGCCTCCTCCCGGAGGAACAGGGAGCTTCGTTTTCTTTTTACGGGGATAATCCTGGCTTTTGAAAATTGGAAACGCGATATAAATGACACGTGACCTCTAATAACTCGGAGATACCCGGGATGCAGTTATGGAGAATCGGCATCGGAAACGGGCGCCCACGTGCGCTCTTATTAGATGCAGCGCGATTCACGTGGCGTAACACGTGAGCTGCGACGGGAATTTCTACCGAGGGTGGCTTCGCGGGTGGCGCGACTAGGTGGGGATCGTTAAATGCCAAGTAAACGCGTGAAAGGGGCGAGGGTGGCGGTTTGCTCTCCTTAGCTGTTGGTCGCAATTTAGAAATGGTTGCGCAATTATCGCGGTACGAAACAAAGTGAAAATGTTAAGCGTGCCATATCGGCCTGAACCTTTCGCACGAATCTGACACATTACTGCTGTCACAATATCGATTCTTGTCGCCAGCCGAGCGCGAGGATCAGTCGCGAATTATCTCCAGAGATTAGTTTAATCGGTTTAACTAAAGGAAGCTTCCTTTCACGGTCACAATCAAACACTCTGTAAGATTTAAGAATTAAACAGTCCCTACCTTTTTTTAACTTTTTTTTCTATTCGAATACGCGACAAGTTGCGACGCAAAGGCGAATTGTTGCGCGAGTCGCGATACAGCGACGACAATAGAAGCGATGGGAGAATTACCTCATGCGTGGCGGAGACGAACGGGGAATCGCCAGATCAATTTATATTTTAATCGCCCCGTCCGTACGGGAGGGACGAGGGGGACTTTTATCTGTCGCATGGCAGGCGATGGCCCATCCGACCCA
This sequence comes from Vollenhovia emeryi, assembly GCF_000949405.1. Lineage (NCBI taxonomy): Eukaryota > Metazoa > Arthropoda > Insecta > Hymenoptera > Formicidae > Vollenhovia > Vollenhovia emeryi. Next base: position 1,235,948 of record NW_011967238.1, on the reverse strand, counting down.
TCTGCCCCAATCATCGATCGGAGGAGAAACAAATGCGGCACCACGCACGACAGAGTCGGCCCACGCCGTAATCTCCGGGTCTAAGCAACGTCTACCGGGATACGGTCGTCGCTCGACCGGAAAATACAAAGGGATATGCGCGCGACGTCCATAGGTAGCTCGGCGTTGCTGCAGTTGATGGATCGGTTATGGGCGAAGAGAAGAATGCTCATTGACCTGGCGGTTCAGACAGCTCGTAATGAACACCGCGTATTTAACTCTAAATTCGACAGAACCGACGGGACATTGTGCAGGATCTTCTAAGCGCGATGAATGAAGATCGCGCAGCTATTCAATGAGGGACAATAAATAAATTATAATCTCTGATTCAATCGATTTTAACGTCGCGGAAATTTTATGTCAACGCCTCCTCGATTTTTAGATATCTTGGCAATTAATCAGATTAACATTTCTATTTACGGAAGCAAACGAATTCATAGCTTGTCCGCGTAAATTCCGAATTGATCGGAAATGTTGGAAATCAATACGTGCAAATTCGCGAGCCGCCTGTGTGTTATACTTGATATTTATCACCGACTACTGAACGCGTGTAAGATGCTTATCTATAAGCGGTCGGCGCTGGGGCGCGCGCGATGCAAATGCAAGGTGAAAAGAATAAGGAGACGTTAGAAGCGAGAGAAATTCCGGGGACGATGTATGCACGAACGAACGTACGAGTACGTTGACCTGACCTGACCTGCGACAACCCAACGTGTCCGGCGATAAACTGCCAAGTATCAAAGCAATCTCATGCGTGGATTATCGATACACCGACACATAGGTGCGTTACGCAATGACTGCGTTGCGTCGCTTTTACATTAATGGAAGTATGCGAACGGTCTACGTATGCGAGCAATCCGATGACGTTTACTTCCGTTACATCGGCTATCAATGACTGCGACAGTATCGTGCCAAGTTGTCTTTCGTGAATTTTCCCTCGAAACTTTAAAGGTCTCGTGTCTAATATCGCTACATGTGAGAGCTTCAAAACATCGTTTCTAGAAAATAGCAGACAAGGCATTTGACGGCTTACAATTGTTGCGTCCGCCGCGGTTATAATTTCGAACGCGTGCTATTCGTGTCGAAGGGGAAAACGAGCCCTTATCTTGGTACCGTTCACCTGTATTCATTTGACGGCGCGGAATTAACACCGGGGCGCTCTTTGCAGAAGTACTCGAGCGGGGTTGTGGGCGAACACGTGACTGGGAAACGTGCCTGCCGATGCACGTGGACCCGGGCACATCCCCCGACATCGGCCGCCGACGCGCCTCGTGCCCTCAACCCTCTTTCGTTTCGAGGTGGAGGAGAAGCTTCCGCTCGTCTCAGTCATCGCCGAGTCTCTTCGGGTTGCGTGCGTACGAAATTGCATCGACGGTCCTCGCGACGACGCGCCGCGAGTCTCTCCTCTCCGCGGACCGCGACGATCGGACCCGCGCGCGTAAATCTGCCAGTTATACCGGGAGACGCATCACGTTCTCGACATTATGGTGCATCCACCTGTAATTCTTCGGGGTCGCGATTGTGATCTCGTCGATTCCGGCCGCGACGCGGGAGTGACAGTCGATAGATTTGAAGCTGGCCGAATTCGCGCGGCAACGCGACGAATTTAAATCAAGTTGTGAATCGTCGAACGAGAGATCGCTCGCAGCGGAAGCTCCTCTCTTCGTGGAGATAATCGACAGTTACGGCGGAACGTATCTCTTGTTCCCTCGTCGTCATGAGTTTCCGTGTTACTCACTTTACGCTGCACTCGCCCGTAATACATCCGATTTGCCGTCTCAGTCGCGCAATAGCATAAAAGAAAATTAATGCCTGCATTTCCTCATCTCGACCAGCTGTAGAGTTTCGTATTTTTTTTCTTTTTTTTACATGATGTGAAATGTACGCGAAACGTTAATGCAAGACTCGTATAATTTCGTGAGACACAGTGCTACAATGTTCTTGATAGTTAATACTTATAATTTCCGTAGACTTCAGTAACGTAAAAAAATTAAGATATGTACATTTCATGTGCTTTATCTCGCTTGCTTTCATCACTGTGATGTAATTACTGTCATATTTAAGAAGAAGAGATTGGCATGCTGCGAAATACTTTCACACTTTCGCTTTATATGTTCCGAGTGAGATGATTAGTTTGAAAGAAATTTCTCGTATTGTTATATTTATATACAATATATTATTTATATATTATTTACGTAATAAAAACGTAAAAGTAGAGGGACAACTATATTCAATTGCGTTTTTAAATTTATTTCTGCTCTGCTATTGTTCGCGAGATCGGATGAAATATTACGGAGAGTACCAATGTACGACTATCTGCGCGAAAGAGCTATTTTAATTGTTAATTTCTGTGCATCGCTTGCAGGATTCGTAGACAATTCAATGGCAAACTGTGAAATGCGAGAAACTGAACGAAGCAAATATGATGCATTTGTTAATTTCCGACCGGTGAAATTTAGAAAATTTTAACTACATCGTGACTCGTCGATGATTATTTTTAAAATAATTAAAGGTACGCTCTACTTAGTCAATAAAAAAAATTATATCGAAACGTGCGTAAATAACGAGCGAATTAACGGAATTGATGGTCAATTTGGTGGAGTTTGCACACGAAACAATAGCGAACTACGGAGCGCAGGTCGAGGGTCAGGCACGATGTCGATTCTGCTTTGAATAGCGAGTGATTGTGCGAAAACTATTCAGACCGAACACACTGTACGGCACATTCGATAAGAAAAAAAGCTACTGTCGAATCCAGAATGGATTCCTCCGGCTGGACGCGAATGGGTAACGAGGATGGCGAGGGGATGGCCGGTGCAGACGCGACCGCCTCTTGGCAGCAATGTTACACCTGGTGCACTCCGTACTCGCATCCGCACCCCCACCATCACCACCTGCATCATCCTCGTCAGTATCAGAGTAGCCAGTATCAGCAGCTACCAGGAAGCGCTTCCGTCACGACAAACGCTTCCACCCACTATCCATCCTCCCAGCAGCCTCATCTGCAGCTGCAAAGCACCCAGCCACCTCCCCTGGAGCAGCAGCAACACCTTCACCCTATTAGAGGACAGGGCGGGCTTAGGAGAGCCGTGCCTTATGACGGACCAGGTATCCAATTTGCGCGCAATCCATTTTGACAATATCGATCCATATCGTAATATAAAAAAAAGCCGGGCAATCTTATGCAAATTAATACGCAAAGCTCAACGACAAATGTATACCGTTGTTAACAAGTGTAATTTTGTTACGGAGCATCGATTTGATACTGCGACACGGAACTTGATTAGATTTCTTGGAAAATTTTCTCCTCCTCTCCTGGGTATTCCAAATCGTCCCTCTTCTCCGGGGAGAATTTCCGAAATTATGCAAGTACTCCGGTTTGATAGTCACGCGATGTCAATCACTAAATGGATCGATGTTATCGAAAGGATTAATGTACCTCATCGGTTTCGAGCTGGCCTGCTCCACGCATATCCTAAATATCATCTCGATTATAATATCATTCTCTTATGGACTTGGACTCTATAGATTTCGATGCTATACCCCAGAGATTCGCGTTTCTTCGTCGCGAGTTTTACGATACCGTCTTTTGTCGATAATACGATGAATGGCGAAGGCAAAGGAAGAGTCTACGGTTTATGCTGCCACAATGAAAGGGACTTAATCGAAAATAATATTTACTCGTCGCTACTACCGGCATCTCGTGCACTTGCATCCTTACGCTGACGTCCTATCGATGGTGTTACTCAAGATGATCCAATTTTCTAAAGACTATAGCGAGCGATTATAATAATGAAAGCCTTATAGCTGCGAGCGGGGAAAACGTGCGACGCAAGGCGCGCACGTGTGAATTTTACCAATTAACGTACGATAAACGTGCAAAAAAATAGTAACATTTCTGTAGAACTACTTGTGCATTTGCACGAATAATACTTCGCAATAAATGAGACAAGAAAGTTTTGCTGCTCCCATAAAATAGCAAAGAGATATTAAAATGGAAAAAAGATCCAATTACGTGTCACTTCCGTGGGCCCTTTATGTCTTCGTTAATAAATTGCAAGCGACAGGTTCGCGAATTAGACATTTTCGTCGTCGAATGACGGCGGCGTCGGAATGGCGAACACAATTTTTCCGGACACACGTTTGCGTAACACGTTTCGCGACGAAAGGGATTTGCCACTCCACGAAAGCTCTCGCAAAAAGGCAAGGAGGAAGAGAAGTTGCCCACGCAACCATCGGTAAATAGTCCGCTGAATTATTCATGGGAATCTGTTGCTTCCATCTAAACGGCTGTACCGCCTCGCGATGCGGATTTGTTTAACCAAAAGATATATTAGAGAAATAAATTGACTTATTGAGACACAGATTCAGTGAGGTACTTTCAAAGCCTATTGTTCCTTTCTCGCGATATAGCAGACGCGATTTATTTTCAATTAAATTATTACTCTTTCTTCTCTCATCAATCGCTTATCATTCACTTATTATTTTTGTGACAAACCGTACATCGAATGCACGTTTATTGATTATGTGTAGTCGGCACAAGTATTTAATTATTTTAATTAATTAAAATAATTAATTAAAAACGCCAGATATGAGATCAAGAAAGCACCGACGTTGTTAATTACGGCTGGCGACATTTGAGAATATTCTTATTAGTTAATTATTTTAATTAAAGTTCCAGCTTCCAAATTCTTAACGTTCGTAACATAAATTGTAAGAGACAGTTCAAAGTTTGATACGGTTAAGAGAACAGAATCTTAGCTGTGAATAACAGCGTTATAATGCGATTCTTTGTAGAGATGACGCATTCCAATGACATCATTAAAATTGCACATACGCACTGTAATTATACTTCTTTGTTAGTATTTTCCGTCATGCGGCGCGCTCGCACTTTTCGTACTTATTGTTAGAGAAGCTTATTATTTATTCATGACGCTCTCATATAAATATTTATTAATCCGTTTACCGCCTACCTAATGAAACATAAACTTCTTTCGCGTCTTTTACGATCTGTTTAATCTCTTTGATTCAGGAACGGATAATCACTTGCCGCGGCCTGAAGCTAATAGCTTTTATAGATTCTCTAAGACGGAGATGTTCTAAAAATGTGTACACAACTTCAAAAAAGACTGAGAAATGTCAATAAAATTGTCCCGCGCTACTTTTTGGATAATGGAGGCGATCGACATTTATGAATTAACAACGTCAGTATTTTCTTGACCATGCCTGGCATTTTTAATAATACAGAAAATCTGTTGCGAAAAATATTAGAGTGTAGGGAGGTCCAGGTTCAAATCCTGGCTGAGGTAATATTTTTCGCAATAAATTTTACGTATTATTAAAAATGCCAGGTATAATCAAGAAAATACTGACGTTGTTAATTATTATCGCTGGCGACATTAAAGAATTCTTATTGGTTGATTTCTGAATTAAATCATTAATAATTTCATTACCGTACGGACACTCGTACGCTACAATTTCTACGGTCTTTCGAATTCATCCGTTCTAAAGTCCAATTACATAAGGGTTGCGTTATTTGCCCGAGTTCATCGTCGGAGAAAATTTTGCAGAATGCATGAATGTATCGTGACGACCACCGTGTTTATCCGAGAAAAGCGACTGCAAATGGAAATAGCTGTTACGGGTACAACGGCATTGCAGCATTATTTTCTCTCTCATGGAAATTCGAGATAATCCCGATATCGAAATAAACAGCAACGTCCATCACGCGGAGCGACGTAACACGGAAACTGTATCTAATCGCGGGCGATTTCCATGGACAGGGATTCTTCTTTTCGCCATGTCGGTTCTTTCGCGTATACTTTTATATTACTCCGTTATTCAAATTACGTCTTGCCCGATCGGTTTTGAGATGCTCGGGAGAATAACCCCTATCTTTCACAAATGGATCGCGATCAGCGCCGTCGTAAAATCTCTTCCTCTTCCTCTCTCTTATGTATTGCGTTTCGTTTCGCACTTTCACGCACACATACGCTCTCTCACAAAATGATGATTAAATTATATATGAATCTACCGACTCTGCGTATATCTCGATTGCAAGAGGATACAATCGCTGCAATTTATTAAATCTAATGTGGGACATATAAGAAACACTAGACCAATTATTCTGTTTTTACAGAATTGTAAATACTATGAAATAATGAAAGAAAGACTGGTGATTCAATCGATACCGATTCCAAAATCCCAGTATCTTTCCCGGTAATCTCAGGCTTGTAAATTCTCGCCTTCGAGCACATTGAATCAGTCGCGTTTAAAAGTAAATGATTAATTGAATAGCTAACAGTTACCATCAAGAATGCTACTGCGGCGAGGAATCCGTCAATGTACAATGAATTATATGGTGATGGTTTGATTAGCGAGACGACATTGGAGGATACGCGTATCTTCGAGCGGTAACGTAAATCTCTTTGCCGTCAGAACGCAATTACGGCAACTTCTCGCACAACGCGGCATCGCGTAGACCGCGTGTATGACTTATTATTGTTTCTCCACTGTCAGCACTTTGTACGTTGGCAACGAGTACGTGGTACAGGGATTGGGCGGACACATGCGCGCGCCAAGTACCGAGGAGAGGACTCGATCGTGAAAGCGCGATATTCTAGTTTACACAATTAATTATTTTGCGGCGTGCGTTGGACATCCGCGCTTTCATAAACGACGGATTTTTCAAAGGGAGAGAACTAATGAGTCAATGAATCTAGCCGTGTACATGCGTGTAAGAAAGGAGTGCAAAGTTTTAGGCCCGTATTTATAGTCGTGATTCTGCTGAAAAGCTCATCTAAAACCAGTCTTGAGACATGATACTGTTCAATAGAAGAATCTTGAGACTCGATTTCATATTTGTTTGAAATCTCGATTCAATAGAGATTCTCGAAGGAAGTTTTAGAGAATAGTTTTGTTTTATTTGGTATCACCTAAGATTCGAGTCGAGAAAAATTGCGTATCGCCGCTCAAATCGATGTTTTGACTCTCAAGACGAATTTCAGGTGAGTAATCGGTCACCTTTTCAGCTGAATACAGTTTCACAATCAAGTTGATCTTTAATCAAAATGTAACTATTGAACCGTCCGTATCTCAAGACATGAAACTCCAATGTGAGACTTCAATTGCAAAGCGCGTTCGATTGCTGACAATCGAAACATTTGAAGAAAGATATACGACGACTTTCGATGTAGAAGCGAGAACAAATTTGAAAAAGAAAAGATTGTAGAAGATTTAACAAATTCTTTGCCCCCTAGTTCCTTGTGTTGAAAGGGATGAGGCGCTTCAATTAAAACAATCTTGCTTTATCCAACAACAAGCGAAACGCGTATTCGCGAGGGAATATGCTTCTGAATTATTTTTAATAACTGATAAAAAAACAATAAGAAAAGATTATTATCATCGTAATTAAGTTACTTCCTGCAAACGCTAATCGGAATGGAATTGCGGATTGCTCGTTAGATTCTCAATTAGGCGCAATTTCGTCGTTTTTTTCCCCTCATTCACACGCGTCGATGAAGAATCGCGAGATTTTCTGTCGTGGTCATATTGTGGCCGTTTCTTATCTTGTTATATGGAAACAGATCAGATCGAAGGTTTGCGGAAAAGAGGCGGTCTAAGAGAGGCGAACGAGACGACGAGGGGCGTAACGACGTCGCGAGAAATGGTGGAAGCGGCGGGGGGTTGAAGAGTCAGGAGGCTAAAACGGAGGAGGAGAAGGAAAGCGATTACTAGCGACGACTTGTATCCTGCGCGGGCTAGCTCGGTTAGAAATAAACAGCGGCCGCTGGTTATCCTGAAACGTTGCATTATCCGTTGCAGCGAGATGGAACGCCTTGGACGACGTCCTTGAGCGCGGAAACGCACTTCAGATATCGCGGCGGTACCGTAGGCGAGCGGAAAAATCAACGAGCTAAACCAAGATCGCGCTCGTGCCATCGTTTAATTTTCTTCAACCTTATTTAGCGCGAATTCTTCTCAGTTTATGGAAATCTGACATCGCATGTTCAACGTCAGCCCTCGAAATTAAATTTCTCATTTTAATTCAATCTCTCTCGGAAAGAAGAACGCAATATCTCCTAACCGCAGTTCGCTTAAATTTGTAATATCGTAAAAAGAAATAAGAAAATAAGTAAAAGTAAAGAATAAACGAACTTACCCCCTGTGGTTGCTCGCTGTCGCCCGGCGCCTCTCAGATTTCCTCCTCCTTTCCTCCATTGTCAGTTCCTTGGTTGCACAACACTCGCGAAATACGGTCAATCACGAACGCTGCACTGCACTGCAATTACAAACGAGATCGCGCGTCAACTTTAAACTTCCGACATTAATCACACGCGACACCTATACTCTTTAGGCATTAGGGGATCGCGGTATCGCTAAACTCTATATTTATGCAAGTCCTTCAGAGAGTTTAATTTGATACCGATGCGACTGTAATGAAATCGAGTTAAGAGACACTTGACACACAAATACGATAAACGTCTGAAGTCTAAAAATCAAGACTTGCATCCGCGCGATATTTTAGACGAATCAGTCCCCACAGATGATAGGCGAATATGATAGGCGAAAAACTCGAAGCTCACGACGCGATGTATGTCGTAATCAAAGTATGGTTAAGTAAGTCTTTGTTCGCCCGTAATGCGACAATAATTGTCATTCACTGCTGCGTCGATTCCGTTAAACGAATACACTACGAGATATATCTGCTCCAATAACAGCTAGCGCTCCGATAAGTGTTACGATTAATTATAGTAATTAATTAATCGCTCAATGCTCTTCGAGTACGATTTCATTTCGGGACGAGACGGGCCACTACTTGCTCGTTCGAGTGTCAATGTACGAATGATCGCGCTGTGACCTTGCGTAAACACGTCGCCGCGCGGTACGTGGCACAAGAAAGAACAAACACCGAGGTCACGCGGCAGTCGTTACTTTCCCAAAAAAACACAATACTTCTGGAAAACAATTTCTTACAGAGAGAGAGAGAGAGAGAGAGAGAGAGAGAGAGAGAGTATATTCCGTTCCTCAATCATTGACAAACGATCGACACTTGCCGCGATTTTTCGCTGGATCTGCGGTTCGGTCCGCTCTTTGAATCCGAAAATACGCAAACGACGAGGGATGAAAAATTCAAAGCGCGAGATATATCTGAGCCGAAGCGTTGTTAGAAAGACAATTCTACCATCCATGATTATCGCAACGGGCTAGTGATTTATAATTCTGTTTCCTTATTACTTCGGTTCGTACATATGTAAATCGCGCAAACTGAAACGAGCAGCTATCGCCTCGACGAGCTTACGAGTCACTAATTGCGTGAATTAATTACTTGCGCGAACTAATAGTCGCATAATTGTTAAGTTAATCATCGAGTTTGGCGTTCTGAGGTAATCGTCGTGATCGCGTTTTGAGGAATAACGCGAAGACGCGCACCAGCGACTTAACCGCTCGAGCGTCGCCGTGCGAATGACGATTGACGAAGAGATGATCGCGTACTCGCGCGGAATACGACGTGGCGCTACCGAACAAAACGCCGGGAGGCAGTTTATTGTTCCACGAAAAGTTCAACGTACTTTACAACGTACTTTATAACATAAAGCAAATGTTTACTTTGTGTCTCGATAAACGTTCCATTATACACGGAGAGAATTTTCTCTTAAAATTTACCCTGAAAATTATGTAATCTTGGGACATGGTATTTTAAAGAACTGTATGAGAGATTTTTAAATTTTACCATACGTTCTATTAGTAAAAAGTATACCAAGTATAATTTCTAGTAGAATGTATGGTACAATTCGAAAAACTCTGATAAGATTCTTCGAAATGCCATGTTGCCCGACGATTACATTTTTCAGGGTGAATTTCGAGAGAAAATTCTCTCCGCGTAGAATGAAATCATATGAGATGGATTTTATTCTTTAAATATTTTGAAAAGTCATCACTTATAATTTTTGCGTTATAAAAGAAACAGAATGGTTTCAATTAATTATTCTGAATTTTTCTTGTAATCTTTTGGTAAATCAAGGGGACGAGATTAAGTCGCCACAAAAAGCAATTCTTTTCCTCGGTTTATTAAAGTCACGTAGTTTTGTTACTCTACTATGTAAAAGTTTGAAGCAAGATAGAGGCAATAAACTTTCAATTTCCCGATTAAAACAAAGGTAGATCTATTATTGTGTAGATTTAACATTAGAGATATGATATCTTTTAAAAGGACTTTAAGACGGAATTGTTATTCCAATTCGATGTATTCAGATCTGTGTGAAATTCCGCGACAAAGCTTTCGCAAGGCTCAATCTGGGCTGTGAAAATGCAAAGGAAACTTAGTCTTTGCAACTACAGAGCAGCATTTTTCACTGAACAATTTAAGTTTTTGGCAGCTGAAATGATCATAAGTCTGAACAAACTCTGAACTTCGGTGTATAACTGAAGGAAACGGATTTGGAAATTAGTTGTTCACGGCCAAGGGGTCGAAGGTTAGAAAGAGAAAGCCAGAACCAGTAATGGCGACGGAAGAAGTAGGGCGGGTGTCCTCTCGCCTCTGTAAGAAATCGCACTCGATTCAATATTTTGTGTATTATTTCGCGCGTTCGTCTTAGAAGCAGCCAACAAATTGTACTCGAAGCGACGAGAGATTCAACGCGACGATACGAGATGTGTCCAAAGACGAACATCGTTTAAAGAAACAATTATCGTCCGTAGTTATCGCAATGAAGAAGTAAATTCGAGTCAGCTTGCGCTTTGATTTTTGCACGCACAGATCTCATGTGTGAATCGCGAAGGATATCTGTCTTGCCGGTTAACCGGGCATCGATAGCGAATCGCGAGGATTCAGCGAACACGCGATGATATCGATCGCTGATTATTCACAGACACCGATCGCGGTTTCTTCCCGTACTTGTCGCGAACGCGTATCAAGAAAGAACAATACGATATGCGGAGCGGCGCGGGCCGCTAACCGATCCGTTCGACTGTCGCCGCGTGAATGATAGGCACAATGAGAATAGACTGTTTTCGACCAAAGTGTCAATTCGTTAGATTATCTCATTACGCGTTATAATTGCACCTGCGATAAAGTATTGCTATAAAGGCTCTAGTAATCGGTTTCGTTTCAAGTACGATAACAATTAGAGATAAGTATACTTTACGGCGCTACGTGATTTCTCGGAACCGGTGCTCGGCGTTCGACGTCCAAAATTCCGAGGATTTCCGCGATTGATAAATCATCGATTGATAAACCTCAATATTCGACGAAATTTTACACAAGATCCATTTTAATGACTTAGTGACTTTTATTAATTAACAATTCCGACTTTACAAATGGCCAGAACTGATTTAAAAGAGAAGCTTTAATTATTCCGATTTATTCAAATTATCGATACAGACACACACATATGCACAGCTGTTTCTTTTTCTCCGTTATTTTCTTATGCAATCGCAACTGTAAAAGCGCGCTGCGCGATATTTCTGAGTAACTGCAGCACAATTATTATTTACCATTGGCCGATATCACTAGCAAGTATTATTAGAGCAAAATATATTCAAACGTTAATTAAATTAACGGAGAATCTCGACTGTTGTAGCGAGCTTATTATAATGAAATTAAACAAAAGTGAAAATACACCGAGTATACTTATCTCTAATTGTTATCGTACTTGAAACGAAACCGATTACTAGAGCCTTTATAGCAATACTTTATCGCAGGTGCAATTCTAACGCGTAATGAGATAATCGAACGAATTGACCTCTCATTGTCAGAGGAGCATTCAACAACTTTGACAAATATACAAATGCTTCGGACAAATAACTACCCGGTTATTTGTCGCGCGGTTGCATCAAACGTTTTCATCCTTCGCGCCTGTAATTACCTTTGATGCTCGTACCGTAAGACTGTCGGCACAAACCGACGGTGCATTAATGAATAATTAATAATCGCGAATGGATATAATCGCGGCACGTGCAGCGCGGCGCGACATAACGTGCCTGTCGCCGTCTCGGTGTCTATATTCTCTATTCGCTCGCTTTAAATAATGTCCGAAGAGGAATAGCGGGGTGCTGCGAGCACCACCGACCCTAAGGTCGGCGGAATCCGCCGTGCGGCGCGATGCGGAGAATCCGAGAGCAGGAAAGCGGCCGCGGGCGCGTGGGCCCGGGTGGGCAGGGCCTCGGGGTCAGGGATCACCGGGCGGCAGAAAAGAACCGGGAAAATGTTCCTGCCGCGAGAGATACTCTATCTCTCGGCTCATAATGCCCAAGTGGGAGGCTGCACGCATACGCGTAGAGAAAGAGTGAGAGAGAAAGAGTGTGTGCGTGTGTGTACGCGTGCTATGCGCGCTCGTCCTCGTATGCATCGCGATGCGGACGAGCAATCTCCGTGAAAGAAAGGGACCCTTTTGTCCGCTCTTCTTCCCTCCTCGCTTTATTGGGCTTTGTTTTACTTCGCCTCCACCTCCGGAGAATGCGATTCGTTGCGCCGCGGACGCCATGTGATCTTCGACACACGCGCGAGCATATAATATGTCGTATATAATGCGCGCAGCACGAGAGAAAGAGAGGGAAAAAGAGAGAGATGGAAAGAGGCGCGAAATTCGCTTAGAGATTTTACTCTTTTTATCCCTTTCATTTTCAATCATGACGTTCAATAGCAATACTATAATTGTATCGTTTTCAGGTGACCCCATGATAACATCCTCTCTGAAGGGTAAGTGACCATCGATGATCTTTTTTTTTTCTTACTTTGCATATCCCCCACCGAAGGGTCCACGAAAGGATTCCCGCCGCGAAGTGTTTGTCCCCGCTCAAATCGAAAAACGACAATACGACAAGTCGCTCCCTTTTGCATGCGTTTTATCAGTTACGTTATACATCCACGCTTTTTATGTTCTACAATACTTTTCTAGATTATAGAGAAGGTAGAGATTATATAAAGCAACAAGTAGCTGGTTATTTTTTACATCATTCCAGAAAAGATACTATTTTAGAAAAATGAGAGTTAACACAACAAAGATGTATTAGCGCCAATATTTTAGCATACGGCCCAAAAAAACCGTCATATATGTGCACGAGATGTTCAATCATTATTTCTCTGGAACGATATTTGTAAAGTCGGCTAGTCGCGAGATGAAATAATAAATTTAGCGAAGAACAAAAGGTACAATTGACGTTAATAGATGAAGAATTCGTAGATTGGGCGAATATCTCGAGCAATTAGAACGGCGGATGCGCAGATGAATTATCATCGTGCAGGTATACAACGGAGTTGCATTCAATCGACGTATATGCGATATTTCGCGAGAAACACAAACAGTAACGATGGGAGAGAAGCGGCGAAGAGTCGCCCGGCCTTGTGATGTCACATCCTGTCATGTCTTTATATCCACTCATATTACGATAGTCACGGAGAATATGAAGAAAAATCTCATGCATACCTTTAAAATATTATTCATGCCATTTTCAAATCGTGTTTTGAGAGACAAATAAGGTTAGCAATAACGTTAGCAACGCGACGTTCTTTTGCTTCGGCATTTTTCACAATTGTTTTCAATCACTTAACCAACGGAACTCGAACACATGAACAAGAAATTATTTTCTTCCGCCATTTTTACTCTTTGTCCAAGTTTGTATGTTATATGTAAGCTGCGTGATCTTAGAATTCCGACGCACGAATTACGTGACATTTATTTTATTTGCGTATAATATAATTTTTATCCAATGTGTAATACAACCATTTTTCGGAATAAAATGCACTTTATGTATTCAAGCGTCCCAATCGTCTCGTTACTTTATTATTGTACTTCTTGTTGCCACAATTTCAATCATGGTTTAATTAGCGTGCCAACACGTGTTCGCGCGAGTTGAGATATAATCAATCGTAATTATGATATATGTACGTCTTCGTTTCTCATCTGTTCCATCGTACGCTACAAGAATCTGACTTTCGATAGTAATCTCTCTATTGTTGATTGATTGATTAGTTGTCGAGTGTGCAGTGTGTTTGCGTTGCTTTCAAAGTACGAATAAAAAGAATTGTTTCGCGGCTAAGCTCTTTCGATATAAGGATGTATAATTATATATCGTTTCCAATAAATCTTTTCTTCAATTTTTTACCATGACCTACATGTTGTTTTAAATTAACCCGTATTTTTAATTATAACAGTAGTTTGATATCTATATTAATTAACGTCCCATATTTCTGCGAGATATGCGTGCATTCGGAAGAGGATAACGAGCAGCGGTTGACGTAGCGAATCAAGTTTCGCGTATCGAGAATCGACCGGAGACGAGAACGATTTCGTTTTTTATTCTATTTTGCACAATTTGCGCGATAAAAAATACAGGAATCATGTCATGCTAGTCAATGTACAATATTAATTATACGAAAGCATTCGATTTTTATCAGTTTTTCATTCCGAAGACATGCTCAACAATTTGATTTAAAATTCTACACGGAAAGAATTTTCTCTTAAAATCCATCTCTGAAAATCATGTAATCGTGAGACAACGTGGTATTTTGAACTTTATAAGAGTTTTTTGAAATGCCGTGTTGTCCCACGATTATGTGATTTTCAGGGTAAATTTTAAGAGAAGATTCTCTCCGTGCAGAACGGCCAAACACGTAAAATATTATATCATTATCGTCAATGTAAAAATATAGAAAAAAAAGTCCTGACTCATAAAGCTCTTACTGGTATTTCTCTTATATTTTTGATTGTCGCATTACCTCTTGTGTACGAAGCGGTTTCTCGGAAGCCAAACGGCCAAAAAAATTTACGATCACATACGATTATGCAATGTTAAGACAGTTCATCCCACGTATCTGTGAAAGATTAATATCGCGTGTCGACGTCGCATGACACTCGTACCTTTTTTTTCCGGAGTTTGTCTCGCGATGATTGCGGCCGAATTCTGCGGCGCGGATGCATTTGATAATGGGGTTTAATGAAAACGCGTGTCGGTGACGGATAAACAACGTGCTTGTTCTGGCTCGACTCGGCGGAGAGAAACGGTGCACAATGTACTGTTGCAGAAATACCGATTTCCGTGCGTAAATGATCGCGTTGCCTCCAGAATTGTCACAGCGCTTTCTCCTTCGTGCGTCAACTATTTTAACAATCTAACGGTAACTGCACTTGGATAATTGAATAGCGTCGCGCAGAGAAGAACGAGTTAAAGATATCTTTCAAGGAAAATAGATTAAATGCAGACTATGGCATTTACAGTATACCTTTGACACATAACATTTTTTTGCGGAAGAAGAATTATATGTCTAAAGTTTAAATTCATTTTCAGTGATTGATCGATCTTAAGATTTTCTTGCCAGAATGTTTTGCATGAACAGGCTAGTTTCTCCGTTGCTCTCTCTCTCGTACTATTAAGTACTAGAGATACCAATTGAATCTCAAAATCATTATCGATATTATTGACAGATATAATTAATCAACTTAACTCGGCTACTTTGCACACCGTCGTACTTTTCTCCCAACATTTTTATTCCGGTCACATGAAATACTCTACGTACTCGTGATAAAATATCTTTGTAATGAATATATAGATACGAAAGAAGTAATCCAGGTAATATTTACGTTCTTAACGGTAATATTATTCACCAATTGGCAAAAAGTCATGTCGATGGGTCGTCAAGTGTTCGTTCCGCGTTAATCGGAATTGCTTTGAGTAAATGATTATATTAAATATGCACCGCGACTCCTGCTTCTGTAATTGCACGATCTCTTTCGACATCGTACATGTAGAATCTTACGCGCGTATTTGAACCTCCGTTTGATCTGACGGCTTCGAGCCCGGCTCAATTAACAGCTGACAGGCAGATGTTAGCGGCATCGCGGAACATTTATGTCGAAAAGATTATAAAAGCTACGCGTGTAATTTCAACGCGCCCGCTGCGCTTCCTGAAGACGATGTACTGGGAGCACGTGCCGGGATCCGTTAAATTAGCAAATAAAATGATAAAAGACCATGCAGTTTAAATAATCAGATGTTGCTTAAACGGGCCACGTGCGTGAATCGTTGACGAAATTGATAACGACGAAAGTGAATCTGTTTTATTTTAGATAGACAGACTGCGGCGATTTAATTACGAGAAAACGATAAACCCGATATCTCTTTTCTTTCGCATATTTTTTGTGCATGAATACGAAAGGAGATAGACATTCGAGATTATGCGTTCTTGACCGTGCTTGAAATGCGTGACGGATGAAATTAATTGAACGAGGATTTTTACAGATTTTTTTTAAACGATGAGTTTTACAGGTTTTTTTAAATACAGATGTCACCTGAAATTTTGATGCATCTCTAAGGAAAGGGTCGCTTCTTGATATTTCGAATCTTTCTGCGCCCGTTTTGAGAACGCGCGAAAAATAGTTCAGACAAACACACCGGGAAACGATTACGGAAGTTCCCGCGAGATGCACGAATGTACTGTCGGACGCCACGTCGGTCCCGCTGTCGGTATCGGCCACACTTCGCGTACCGGCAATCAATTCAAGCGATAATTAGTACGTGTTGACTTACGTAGACGTGCAGCCGGCAGTTGAGAGTTTGTGGTAGTGTGGGACGGATGCAAAGTTATTGCCAGGATCCATTCGGGTCCCTGTCATGTACGCTGCATCCGCGTGTGCGAAAGGTCGCGAACGAAAGTCCCGCAAACGGTATTTAACGAAAGGTAATAATTAATAAACGCGCTGCCGCTTCCAGGTTCATGATTCGTTAGCGCGAGCGCCCATACTCGGAGCTTCTCGGCTCTTCGTAGGCCAACTACGGGGATTGTGACTCTGTTGTAATTCATCGTTAGACGCAATGATCTTAAAGGGATTATCTAATGCAGATTCTGTTTTACATGCGATATGCAAATCGAACGTGTCGAGGCGTCAGAAAAGAAGGAAAAGTAAATTCTTGGGGGCGATGCAAATCGATGCAAATATACGCGATGTAGATATTTATCTGTAGCATCGTAAATATGATTAATTACGTTGACATTATTTTATCTGATGGGCAGACAGAGAGATTTATGTCACAAATAAGTAGTTTGTAGATCGAAAAATTTTCAATCTCTTAAAACGAAAGCAAGAATGTCTAGTTATAGCAAACTATATATACATAACTTCAGGTCATAGCGGTAATGCGGCATTGCTCTGTAATTATTCACTATTGAAAGGGAAAAAATTAATTGATAAGTGTTGCTTGGATGTACGGATACTATTATTATTAGGCTGCGAGTATCTTTCACCTTCTCTGCGGCCAATATATGACCAAGGATCATTTATATTTCAAATCAAGATAAGATTTCTCAAGAAGATTTGCAACTTCAGCATATAATTTATGTCGCGAATAAAACTGTTGTATTCTCTCTTAAAATATTCCTCTACAGGTATAGTTACAGAAAAATTTATTCTTAAAAACTAGAAAAGATTGAATTTAAATTGTCCAAAAAAATTGTATACTTTACATATTTCTTTACACGTTTACACATTTCTTTGCACGGTACGTAATAATTAGCAACGACCTTTAAGGGTTGTGAAATATGTGGCTTGTGCAACGACGAAAAAGTAGCGATTCAAACAATAAGATTCATCGAATGGTCAAATCTATTTTTAATTAGTGAAAAAGTGGAGCACGCGTTCGATAAAAAAAAACTGAAGGCGACTGTGTTTCAAAAATTATTGACACTCGGGCTCGCTCTTAGATAGGCTAAAGTGATAAAAATTCCATGTAATATAGTTTTTAATCTACTAGAATTGGATTAAAACTAGAATTGCAAAAAATGCACACAAGGCTGAGAGAATGAAATTATCAAAAGCAAAAACAATGAGTGTTAGGAAACATACTTATTGATACTGTGTACTTATGCCGTTAACGCGATAATCAATTTAAATGAAGCTGATATAATTTATATGTATTTATCGATGCATGCCTATAAAGTAATTATTGTATGGCAAAAACTTAGAAATTTCTCGATTGGAAATATAGTTTATAAAACGCAAGAAAATGGAGCATTTCTTGTGCCGCGTTTTGCGCTATTCGTCGGTTTAAATAGCAACATCGAATAACTAAGAGATTTGATACTATCACCGGCAACGGTTGAAGAAAATTGGCTAACGAAGCTCGAAGAAGGAAAGTGCCTTTTCGCATTTAGCAGTTGAATTATTAGTCGTATTCACGAAAAGAGACGTCCGTCCTCTGGAAAGAACGCAGCTGAGCCAAGAAGGCAAGGCAATCCACACCCGATTCTGCAATAATGGCGAGGAGGAGGGAATGCACGCCTAGGAGAAAGTAAGTCGCCGAAAGTTTCGTTTTCACATCTGGCCCGGTCCTAAAGCGACCGGTTCCGAAGTTCTGATCCGATCCGCGAAATGTTGCTTCAATCAGATTGCGAAACTGGTGGCTATCGAGATGGCTATCAAGACTCGAACTGGAAAATGGCCGGAATCGATTGGCTTCCGCGACATCGGTACCTTGCCATTGAGCATCAAAGACTAAAAATTCTACGTGGCTGATTTGGGAAAATAGAAGAAGATAATATCAACCGAAACAACACGCATATTACGAAATATCGGATTATACCGCGATAAATCAGAATGGCCTCATCTGCCTCCTCCTAGCACGAATCGGAGATGGGAGTGAAAGGGTCCAGAATCAACAGGTTGCTCGATACTCGTTTCAGTACCCGACCGACCTTTAGCCGGAAAGCTGCGGCGTCTTTGCTCGCATTAAGATCTCCCGAGCCAATAGAATGTATAAATACAAACGGCGTTGAATCCATTTCGAAGGCAAACAGTACTAAAAATATTTCTTAGATCAAAAGGAAATGGAAGAAATTAATTGTTTAGCAATTGATTAATTGTTGATAAACTTATATCAATTTTTTGTGCAGCAATTATTGTGCAATAAATAAAATTTTTTAATTTAGTCAAGTTTATGGTAAAGTACGTCTGTTTCAAACTTTATATCACAATTGATTTACAATTTTATGTGTAATAACGTTGATATATAATCTCTCTCTTTCTTTCCTTCCTTCTGTCTCCGAATTAAAAATATTTAACGTCAAAAATATGCTATGCAATTAAGTAAAAGAAGATTTGAGTCGAAAAATGGTAGACAAATATCTGACGAATCTCTGCAAAATAAAGGAGGATAAAATAGGAGGAAAGGAATGGAAAGGGAGAGAATGAGGGAACTAAAAACGAAGCAAGAGATATAAAAAGAAGCGCGGTGAGCAGAGAGGAGAAAGGAATCCTTCCGTGACTCGCGAGAGTCCGCAGGTCTCTCGTGGTTTCCGCGTTCGCACAACAGGCATCGCGTCTACCGGACCGGTTCTGGTGATTCAGAGCCTCATGCCTTCACTACGTAACTTATGTCGAGCCCTCCCGCACTCTCTTTTTTCTTTACTCGTGTGGCGTACGTCGTCATGAAAGAAGAAATAACTGAGATCCGCGTATGATTGGCTGATAAACTTGATTTAGTTTTAAACGGGCATAAGTAGGAGAGCAATTATTTCGGTGTTTAATATTATAGTTTTTACATTTCCTACGAAAAAATTTGTAATACGAGATTAAAAAGACTTATTGTTTCAAAAGGAAGTGGAAATTGTTTTCTGGGATTCTCCTCGTATCATAGAATTTCGTATAACGGGAATTCTATAAATTTTTAGATGAGTATCTATTGTAATTAATGGTGATATATTCTCTCTCTTTCTCTCTCGTGAGAATACCTTCCATTTTACAATGTTCGTTTTTTCGGTTCCTCAATTTTCTTTCTTGCTTCAAAATTACCTTCTTTCATCGTCGTCTTTCACTAAACTACGCTCAGCTACGACTAACTACCGACGCTTCCGTGTTCATCGGAGGTAGAACAGAGATAGCGGGATTCTTTTTGGATCCTGCCCACGAGTGCCCGACCCTGATGGCCCTGACCCAAAGCGAGCCACGCTTTCGCGTGGTATAATGGCCGCCATGGAACATCTTTGTCTTCGTAGCATTAAATTTGGATATTGAGCGGTTGCTATATTAGAATTTAAAATTATTAAAATTTAAAAAAAAAAGTTTCTTTACTGACTTGACCATTGAATAAATCTTTAAGATATTTAACTTTGTTGCATCATTCAAAGAATTTCGTAATCAACATCACCTCTGATATCCATATATCACTTGATAATGTTAATAATCTAATACAATAGAAAAATCTGTTACTGTTATTTCGAAGCAACAGAGAGTGGGCTGCTTTATAAAACGATTTAGGCCGAAATATAATCCGGAAATTGGTAGGAGTTTCTATTTTTAATGGCATTAAAATGCATGTAAAACGGGCAGTAGACGAAAATGAAAAGTGAGCTGGCCGACCTCGTTATGTATAGAATGACATACTTCTTCAAGCATGTCTTAATTGACCGATCTGTGAAATTAACGATAACGCGGAGCGTTCCTGCGCTCCTTTGCTAAGTAAAATCGAAAGTGGCGAAATACCACAGTCGAGGCGAGACGAGGAGATAGCGTTTCAGTCTGGTAGAGAGAGGTGCATTTGCTTGGAGGGAGACAGTTTCCTTTTCTACCGTACACGATGCGGACGAGGATGACACTAAGACTTTAAAAGCAAGATGGGTGGCATCGAGGTTTGCCGCTGAATAATCATGCGTTTGAATATCTGTCTAAGTAGTGTCCCGCAGCTTGGGAGAGCCTCGGGACGAAGATAGGAGGAATAAGACCGGAAGAACTAGTATATCGACCTACATAATTAAAAACGGCCGGAGCATGAAAATTAAATTCGTCAAAGCGTTCGAAGCGTAGCAGCTAAGTCGTGAATAAAAGCTCCCACGTTGTTCTTCAGCGTCCGATAGTCTAGAGCCAGGCATCGGGAGAGGCGATAAAGTAAGTAGAGACGGAAGGCAAAAGCCACAGACAAGACAAGTGAAAAAGTGTGGCGCGATCAGCCGGAGCGCGCAGGCAGGCAGGTAGACTAGAGGACAGTGGCGTTCTTCAAGCGGGAGGAAGAGGCCTAGGCCTAGATCCTAGAAACTGAACAGGGACGTCGATAGAGCTGGTGCTCGCTGGCGTAGGAAGGAGAGACGTTGTCGGCGAAGCGAAGAAGGAAGAAACCGCAGCAGCGCACGGCGGGTGTGCGCGCTCGCGCTTTTGCGCGACGAGTGGGGTCAGGTTTCAGATGTATAGTGGGAGGTGGGGGCGGGAAAAAGCGGATGTTGGGGCGGAGGAGAATGAGACGGAGTATCGGCGGGTACGACAAAGAGGGAAAGAGCCTCTCGAACGGCGTGGCGCTTGCGACTCAGTGTCTTTCCGGACGCCACACGTTTGAGACACGCACGCGAGTTTCTCTCTCCTTTTCTCTCCCTCTCTCTTCCTCTCTCTTTCTCCCTCTCCCTTCCTGTAGCACCCTCTGCCCCTCTCTC